>NC_139597.1:2665274-2965274 GCF_946808225.1 Silurus aristotelis | reverse complement strand
CCAGGTATCTGCGTTTCTTTATTGTTAAAGTTGTATATTTAACTATTTAATAGAATATAATGCAATTTCAAAAACATATTAGTAGGGGATCATTTCAGTTCTCGTCCCTTCGCCGTTTCCGTATGGAAAATATATATATATATCCCGTCTCGCTCACCCCTAACCCACAGCCGAGTCTCACTACTCATGTGCACGTCTGACCCAGGAGTGTTCAGGCCCCAGGCTGTAGCGTGTCTGTCAGTGTGAGAGACGATGAGGCTTTTCTTCGGTCTGTAGAGTGGCTTAGGTTTAACACCGAGCATGGCAGTGCCCTCATACATCACTCTTTAATGTTGTAGAAAGGCTTGTGAGTGGGAGCCTGATAGCTACAAAGGCTCTTAAACATACGGGGGGGTGGTGTTAGTGTTGTATTCCTGCTGTCTGAGAATCGAGTCTATAATAAGGAGCAAAAAGACGAACCCCAGCCTGTGTGTGCGCGCGCGTGTGTGTGTGTGTGTGTGTGTGTGTGTGTGTGTGTGTGTGTGTGTGTGTGTGTGTGTGCTGTGGGGGTCTGGTTGAGGTTTTGTGGTTCACACATGGTTCACAGGGACTGAGCTTAGGCTCAATAACCAATCTTAAATAGTTGAACATGAGAACACACAGGGAGGACAAGGATGCACTGGCCTGTTGTAAGTAGAGAAGAATGTGTGTGTGTGTGTGTGTGTGTGTGTGTGTGTGTGTTCACACACTGTAGGGAGGCCAGTCGATTTTGTGTTGTGCAGGTGTGCTGTTGACGGTTTTATCTCCCGAAATCGGCTTCGGAGTGGTTTCCCAGAGCCAGACGAACGTCAGCTCCTCATTCCTTTTACGCAGCTCAAACATTTCATTAAATGAATCGATGTTCTAATCAGCCTTCCTACGCACCGCATTCCACAGATGACAGATCGACAAACACAGAAAGGGAGGAGACAAAATAAATATCGGGTCTATAGCGTACGACGACTATCAACAAGCTCCTACTCGCTCCAACCTTCTTTCCATCCAGCCGTCCATCCGTGCATCTACTTTTGTTTCCAGTTAAGTGCTAGAAGTATCCTCATGAATGTGAATTATATTTTTGAGAATGCTGTGTTTTGTTTGCACATAAAGCAGCTCTCCACATCATCATCATCATCATCGGTATATAAAGCAGCTCGATCAAACTACGCCGATTTCTAGACACGCACAAATTGCAGGCTTTCACCTGTCAGGAAGGAATGGAAAGCGGATCTGAAGGTCATTAGGAGCTCGGTCCTGCTGTCACACTGCAGATCGAGGGATTGGGGAAGAAGGAGGGGGTGGGAAGGGTGTCATGGGGTGGCTGGATGAGTGAGTGGAATGCTAAAATCCTAAACGGCAGGATTCCTTTTATAATCCTGTTTCGAACACTGTCAGAAAGCCTCTTGTGTACAGGTTTAGCATAAAGTCTGGAGCGCGGCGATAGCTACGGGGTAAAAAGTCTTAGCGTGTTCACACACTCGCGGTCTACATTACACCCTGCAGATACACTTTTACAAAGAGACCGAGACAGACAGAGACAGAGAGAGAGGATGAAGACAACTTGAGGATCTCCTCCAACAAAACCTGTCAATGTGAAGAGCTCCGACACACACACACACACACACACACACACACACACACACACACACACACACACACCAGCATGCAATCCTGAGCACAGACACAGAACAAAATCTGTATGAATAAACAAATTTCTAATTTCTATGTTGAAAAGCTGAAATGCATGGAAATGAGAAACACTGGATGCGTCTTCCTGCACAGCTCTGTATAAAGAAAGACGTGGATATTCATTATTTTGGTTCACACACACACACACACACACACACACACACACACACACACACACACACACACACACAGACTTCCATTCCCATTCGCCGAGTGTTCGGCGTTTGCCGTTTGACTGCGTCCAGATAAAAAGTTACACAAACACTGTATCACAAAATGTATCACAAAGTGCACAGACCGAGAGAGAGAGAGACCCTCTGACTTTATGGAGCGACTCCACATCCTGACATTTACACGAGTAAACACGAAGCCAAAAGCAGACATGAGCATTAACATGATTATAGATTCATAATAACACCGTGACAGCAGCTTGGAAAGATGTTCACATTGTATAGCGCAACCTACTGGTGGTCTGAAGGCTCTGGCATGGAGAAGCTGGTGTTGGATCTGATCACAAATGTTGAGCTATTTTATGAGTTGCTCAGAAGCTCCTAGTTTTATAGCCATAAAGACTGTAGAAAGAACATCACTTATAATCACACACTCCAGTGTTCATGTTAGTTCTCACTCTCCAGTGTTCTGTATTGATTAAAAGACTATAATCACACTCTTGATGTCACCCAAATGAGGATGGGTTCCCCTTTTTGAGTCTGGTTCCTCTCAAGGTTCTTCCTCATAACATCTAAGGGAGTTTTTCCTTCACCAAAGTCGCCACGGCTGCTCATCAGGGATAAACACACACCGTTCACCTTCACTGTTGATTTCTGTAAAGCTGCTTTGAGACAATGTCTGTTGTGAAAAGCGCAATAGAAATAAACTTGACTTGTGTGTACAGAACTTTATTATGATGGTTAAAGAGACATTGTTCTGAGGTTCTTCTATAGAGAGGTCTTTCCAAATCATGTCCAATCAATAAACTTTTCTACAAAGAAACTCAAGTCAAAGTGTAAAAACATCTCAGCAATGATCAACAAAACTGGAAGGCACCTGAGCTCATTTTCAGCTGTTCTTTCGCAGAGTCTGATTGCGTATGTGTACGTGTTCTATTGAGGTTGGTTTAGTTTTAAAAAATTTGTACACACATTTCCAGAATTCTGTTTTTCACTTTATGGGCTACTGAGTGTGGATTAATGAGAAATAAAATCAATATGAATGAGCGGAGTATCAGGCTGCAACTTTGAAAAAAGTGATGGTGGTCATTAAATACTATACACAGTGGTGTGAAAAAGTGTTTGCCCCCTTTCCTGATTTCTTATCCCTTTGCATGTTTCACACTTTAATGTTTCAGATCATCAAAACTAATTGAAATATTAGTGAAATATAACACAAGTGTACACAATGTGCAGTTTTTTAAATGAAGGTTTTTATTATTGAGGGAAAACTAAATCCAAAACGACATGGCCCTGTGTGAAAAAGTGTTTGCCCCCTAAACCTAATAACCGGGTTGGGCCGCCTTTAGGAGTAACGACTGCAATCAAACGTTTGCGTTCATTTGCGATGAGTCTGTTACTGCGCTGTGGAGGAACTTTTCACACAGGGCCTCAATAATTAAAAAACTTCTGTTATCTTTTACTAATATTTAAGTTAGTTTGATGATCTGAAACATTAAAGTGTGACAAACATGCATAAGAAATTACACCACCTTTTTCACACCACTGTATATATATATATATATATGCTTTTAATGATCTTAAGAACAAAACACTGGTCAGGAAATGATCAAGAATTCAGATCCTGCTGTCATCCCCGGTTTCATTCATCAACTTGGGCTCTTGATGGATTTTTACTTTGTGTTTAGAAGATTAAAAAAGTGATTTCTCCATTTCTAGCTTAATGGTCTCACAGGAGAATCCCAGTTTGCTTTTGTTTAATTCATGCTGATTTGGCAACCGATGGACGTGATTAAATGTTATTTGCAATATCATAAGCGTAATATTTGTCATGTGACACCCACATATAAATATATATATATATATATAAATTATACTAGATTATTTCTAACACCTTATTTTACACCATCTAGCTTCAGAAACACTTCTCCGCATGCATGTCTTAGTTTCATCAAATATATTCCAAATAATTATAATGCGACTAAATAAATTGTATAATCACCCATCTTCGCATTTATAACGTTCATAGCCCACACACCTTCATACCTGAAACCCGAATCAGGTGTGTTAAACTGGAAACGGATCGAATGCTACGAGAAAGTTAACAAACACTTTTTACATTAGAGGTCAACATGCTGTATAATGAAATACTTATAATATCATCGAATTTTCCCCTAAACCACCAGACGGGATGCAGATTTCTCCATCATAATCATCTGTACATACTGTGTGTAGAATTCTAGATGGTTCCATTCCAGAGGTTTCAGGTCAGTGTTTGGTTACAGGATTAGATTTTAACTCAAAGTCGGCGAAACAACAGTGTAGATGTTTTTTTTTTCCACTGCAGAAAAGGAGGCTGTCACTAAACTCGGATGGCTTTGATTAGAAATTAGTTCAGGAGAGGAAAAGTGTGTGTTCAGAATGAGGAACATCTGATTCTGAAAGTCTTGTTTCAAAGAAAACACAAGGATTTGCTTAAACCTGTAACCTAAATAGCACACATTTCTCAGTTCTCGGATACTAAAACACACACACACACACACACACACACACACACACACACACACACACACACACACACACACACACACACACAGAGTCCTTCATTCACTTTTTGGTTTAATTATAATTCAGTACAATCCGACAATAAGTCTGGAGGTCTGATTTGCCCGCTGGGGGGGGTTCGGTTCTGATCCATGGTGCAGTGTAAAAGGGGGATCAGATTCAGGGGGATGTGGATTAGAAAGTGAGAGTAGAAAAGTTTAGAGTAGAAGTTACGTTGAGCGCGCGCACAACGCGAACCGCTTTGACCACACACACACGCACACACACACACTGCATAGAAGATTAAATGGTGTACAAGATGAAAAACTTGTTAATAAAGTGTTTCTGAACGCACAGAATCTGGATCTTACTTGGTTCAGGAGGAACAGGAGGCGCGTCGTGGTTGTGCGCCGTTTTTCCAAAACTTTCTCCAAAGATCCACAGCTGGTCTACAAGATCTTCAGCGCTTTGAGACGGAAGCTGAAGAAAGAATAAATGATTCTCCTAGAAAGCTCTTACTAAAGCTTCTTTTTTTTTTTTGAGATGTTTGCCAGCTTTGTGTTTTCTTTTCTTGTTTGGTTGGAGGTCAGTGCGCCAGCAGGCAGGAGTTTGTGGTGTCAGTTGTTGCGCCTCAGCTCCGGCTCTGGATCTTCTGCAGTCCTGTCCTCTTTCCACGTTCTGATTCCCCACTAAAGCCCACCACAATCAGCTACTACCACGCAACAGGTGGAAACACAAAGGTGTGAACTTTCAGTGTTGGAGTTTGGTGAGGAGCTCTCCTGGCGCGCTCCCGAGAAAAAACACATTTACTCCGGGAACCAAAAGAACTTCAAGACTCATCTGATGTTCTTTCCGACCATCTCACCAAGCGATGTTCAGCCCCTCAAAGCAGCCTGTTCGATCTCAAGTTCCCCAAAGTGTGTGTGTGTGTGTGTGTGTGTGGAGCCGGGATAAATGCGCGTCCCCGCTTTCCAGCGCTTAGAGAACTGAGAAACAGATTGAATGGGTTTGGATTTGAGAGTTTTGTGAATAGGCCTGCCCTCTTCTTCTTCTTCTCCCTCTCTCCCTCTCTCTCTCTCTTTCTCTCACACACACACACACACACACACACACACACGCTCTCTCTCTCTTTTTCAGGTCGTGTCCCAAATCACACACTACTGCTCTAAAGAGGGTGAGTGTATAGTACTCATGGCCTGCATATGGTGCGCACTAGTTTGTTCAGTGGGGTGCAAAACCTTGGGAAAGAGAGAGAGAGAGAGAGAGAGAGAGAGAGAATTTAAAAATGAAACATTTCTGTCATACACATTATATAACCTATTTATCCACTTAAACACGAGAGATCCTGAAAGTAAAGTGAGATAGATAGATAGATAGATAGATAGATAGATAGATAGATAGATAGATAGATAGATAGATAGATAGATAGATAGATAGATAGATAGATAGATAGATAGATCATAAGTTACATTTATTTTATGATCTATTTCTCCACTCAAACATGAGAGAGAATGTAAAAGAGAGCTCGAGTGAGGGAGTGGGAGAGAAAGAGGGAGAAAGAGAGAAAGATAGCGATGGGGAACAGACAGACAGACAGACAGACAGACAGACAGACAGACAGACAGACAGACAGACAGACAGACAGACAGATAGATAGATAGATAGATAGATAGATAGATAGATAGATAGAAAGGAGAGAGACAGCAAAAAATTGAGAGAGAGATAGAACGTTTTATAAGTTATACACATTATATGGCTTATTTCTCCACTTAAACATGAGAGAGACAAAGGGAGAGATAGAGAGAAAGAGAGAGAGAGAGAGAGAGAGAGAGAGAGAGAGAGAGAGAGAGAGAGAGAAAGAAAGACAGAGGTCCTGAGGTATTTGTGTTTAATACGAGGCAGGAGCCAAAAAGGCTTCACGTGTGTCCTAAACTATTAGGATGTAGGACAGAGACGTGGAATGACAGTTTGGGGGAACCTGTAGATTAGTTTTACATCCCATAGACACATTATAAACACAGCGGTGTGTGTGTGTGTGCGTGTGTGTGTGTGTATACTCTATCAGTATAACACACACACACACACACACACACACACACACACACACACCTTTTTGTAATGTATAATTATGACTGATTTAAAGGTCTTGCAGTCTGTAGGAAAAAGCTTTCATCCAGCAGCCAGGGTTCCTTGTTTCGCTCCTTCAGGAAGAACTTTGTTTTTTTTTATTTTTATTGCTTTAGTCGTTTAATGTTTTATTTTGCTTCTGTGTACTTCCCTGATGTTCGGATCGGAATGATGTCATCTTAGAGCACTTTGAACCACACTACCTCTTGTCTCGTGATGTATAAACACTGTACAGGTGACTGGAAAACGTTTTCCCTGGAGGTGCACACCACTAGTGCTGCCACGTCATGGCTCCAGAATTCTCCGTTTTTGTCTGTGTGGACCTTCACACGTTCTTCATGTGATCTCCGGTTTTATTTCCACCTCCCGAAGACAAGATGCTAGTTGGCCTGGCTCTGAATTGTCTCTTGGTGTGAATGTGAGTATTAAAGTGTTCATTGTATTTCCATACAGCACCGTTTAAGAAAGTTACAACCCTTAATCATCCAAAGAGCTCTTGAGGAACCCTTCAACTTTCTGGGCATGAACACCTTTTGCCACTTAGTTTTGCTACTTTAGGCTACGAAGGACGCAGCCCTCGAGAAGCACTGCTTTACGTCATGGCTCCGTGAGTGATGAACAACAATGAGTCTTTATGTGTTAAGTTCAGATAGTTACTCATGTGGTTTAACAGGTGTAGATACACAGACAAGTCAGACAGTCCATGTCCACACACAGTCAGCGGTGAATCACAGCAGGCCGTCTTATCAGTCACATCCTTCTTGTATCATTACATTACATTGTTGAAAGATTTATGATCAAACTCTTGATGTCACCCATATGAGGATGGGTTCCCCTTTGAGTCTGGTTCCTCTCAAGGTTTCTTCCTCATATCATCTAAGGGAGTTTTTCCTTGCCACTGTCGCCACGGCTGCTCATCAGGGACAAACGCACACCATTCACCTTCACTGTTGTTTTCTGTAAAGCTGCTTTGAGACAATGTCTGTTGTGAAAAGCGCTATACAAATAAACTTGACTTGACTTGACTTGACTTACATTTATGGCATTCAGAGGGTTGTGGCATTCAGAGGGTTGTGGCATTCGGAGAGTTGTGGCATTCAGAGAGTTATAGGATTTGGAGGATATGGAATTTAGAGGGTTATGGGATTTGGGGGTTATGGCATTTGGATGGTTATGGGCCAATGGAAGGTTATAAGCTTTGCTCAAGGGCCCAGCAATGACACCTTGGTGGTGAACCCATGACCTTCAAATCCAACACCTTTACCACAGAGATAACACTGACCTTAAGCGCTCAACAGAAGCGCATGAAAATGGCTATAGGGGCGTTCATAATATGTGGATTTAGATGATAATGATGACAGGATAAGGGATGCAAGATATGCTTCTATTTATTTATTTATTTATTTATTTATTTATTTATTTATCCATTAGCATTTAAAAACTTCACAAAAAAGATTTTACTATTAAATATCTAAATTATTATTATTATTATGATCATCATCATCATAATTATATCCGGGATCCTAAATTTAGTAACCGTCCATAACAACACATGTATCATAATAAAAACATAAAATCAGTAAAGGAGGAATTGATCATTTGAAAGTCCAAGGAAACAAAGGACACCCATTGTGTACAAACCGCTTTCTTCTCAAAAAGATCAGGGGAAATGAATCAAAAATATTCACCAAGAAACTTCATATCTCAGCCATTTTTCATGTACGAAAATCCCAGGAGATCCATAGTTTCCGAAACACTGAAACCCATCTCATGTGGCAGAACCACGCCACAATCAGCCCCCCGAGATCACATTCACGTGTTCTGATGTCTGATGTGAACAGAAACTGTGGGCCAGAAATAAATTATTTCCGTTGTTCTATTGGTTTCGGATGGAACCACAAGAACATCCTGAAGAGCCTTTTAAATTCCTGAACATTCATGAATATACGCTAACATTCATCAATAATCAGTGGAGAAAAGAACATCGTGAGGTTTAGATCTTTCACAGGTTTTAAGTTTCATAAAGGGGTTCTACTTCGAAGCTTTGTTGGGATCTACACAAAACCATTTTGTTCGGGGACAAGCTGAAGAAACTTTCAAGAACTAAATTTTTGTCTACCCCTGCCAAGCCCCTACCACCACCACCACCACCAAGATCATACTGATATAAAATACACAAAATTCATAGCATTGGAGTTGATTTTACGTGAAGAACTGCGAGATTCTGAAGTGGTGTTGATGGTTTTCTGCCCGATTTAAAGGGACAGTACGAGCAGACGGATTGAACCTCAGGTCTGGAAAATCCAGCTGTGAACTGGAAAAGAAAAAAAAGAAAACACACCAGCAGCTCTTGGCTGCGCTGCCTGCCGACAGATTGATTTTTGTCATTGTTATCTTTAAGAACTGTAAAAATATTTACCCCCCCCCCCACCGCCCCACCGATGGGGACCTCAACACCCCCTAAATCACCTCCTACCCCTCAGCTCTCTCCTTTTATTCTCGCTCTCTTTCTGCTTGGCCTGAAATGTATAACATCCCCATTGTAACCTTTACATTCATGGATATACAGTATGTTTCTTTTATGATACTCGGGGAAGCTAAAAGCTTTTCCCATCTATCCTTTTCCCATTATTTTAATACAGATTTGTTTTTTTTTCTTCTTCACTCTTCTCTCTCCCCTCCTTTTCTCCCAATCAGTGTGTTTTTGGCCGCTATGGTTGAAACCACATCATTTCCACGCCCACACACGGTCCTCCTTATCCTCGCTCGCGCTCTCCTAAAACCAGATGCAGAGACGGGCTGCTATATATACACACACTTTAAACAGAGAGAAGGAGACCTCTGCAGCACCCTTCAGTACGGTTAGCAGGCTTTCGCAGGGCTGCACGGGTAGCGTGGCTATCGAGGACACGCAAAAAAAACCCCATACACGCTCCTTTTCTCTTGTTCAGCCTGGGAGTGATTACGTGCACAGAGAAGATTTTCAAGGCAAAGAAGCACAAATTTAAGTTTCTACATCAGTGGCCGTTTTCCTTGTGAACCTTTTCAGGATCAAAGTGTGTGGACACTAAATTAAACATCCCATTCCACATTTAGTCCCCTTCTTTTCTCTCTTTTCTCCACTCTTCTGAGAAGATGTTCCACTAGATTTTGTGGATATTTTTGTTCATTACAACAACACAAGGGTTATTAGTAAAATCCGGTAGTGATGTAGGTGAGATGAGGAGGTTCCTGGGGCACGTTCGTTATCTTCAATAGAGTCGAGGACAGAGCTCTAAAGCAGGAGATCTTTAATACACTCCCAACCCATGTAAGACATATCTTCATGGAATTGTCCTGCTGGAACGGGTTCGGGTCTTTAAGTTTAATTGGAGGGAATATTTCAGGACACCACGTCCTACACTATTGTGAGTCTCCAAGTTTGTATTTAACAGTTTTGAAAAAAGACCACATACTTCTGGTAAACAAAAAAAAAACAAAAAAAAAAAAAAGCAAAAAAAACCCAAAGGGGTCCCAATACTTTTGACCCAAGTGTATATTATATAATAAAATTAATTTACCTGCATATCACCATTTGTGTATGTTTCATTCATTTAGATTTTTCAGGGTCTTCAGGTGTTTCAGAAGTTTCTTCATACTCAAAATTTTTTTTAAATAAAATTAATAAAATTCATCTCCATCAAGAAGGTGCAACGATTCCCGAATGAACCGTCTCTCGAGGTTCTGTTGGTCACAGGTGTTATGGACGGCGTTCTTAATTTTGTTTAATTCATGCGAATTATCTTCATGATTTCATGGACTGGTCTTTAATGTCTAATAGGTTTCATAATTAATACAGAAAACAAAAAAATATACTTCACGTGGATGTTTTATTTTCGTATTTCCTTCAGTATCTTCAGTGTAAATAATAATAACAATGATAATGACAATTAAAAAATATATTTATAAATAGAAATGATAATTGGAAAAAAGAATTGGAAAAAATTAAGCAAAAATGTAATCAAAAATTAAGGGTGAAATTACATGCAAAGGAGCCCGAACGTTCCTCTGAGGGGTCAAAAACAAACGTGTTTGAGGGCCGTGGGCTGAAGATGACTGCGGCATTTAAACCAATATATCAGAATGGAAGTCTATAATGAGTGAATAAATGGAGAACATGATTCTGTAATCTGTTTATTTAATGCAGTTTCAAATTATTTTTATTTGTGTTGCGCTTTTAACAATGAACATTGTCTCAAAGCAGCTTTACACAGAAAATGTGGTGATAAAAATGTACATGTTCTTTATAAGTGTAAGTTTGTCCCTGATGAGCGAGACGGTGGCGACTGTGGGGAAGGAAAAACTCCCTGAGACGGCATAAGGAAGAAACCTTGAGAGGAACCAGACTCAAGAGAGAAACCAGTCCTCATCTGGGTTGCACCGAATGTCCATTTATTACAGATTCACAATATTGAGGTGTGCAGTGATAGTGATTAAGTGCAAACTGTAGTCCTGAGTCAGTGTAGCAGACTGTTGACATTAACTACAGTGTAAATCCTCAAAATCCTCCTTAATGGATCTTCTCCTGACTTTACTAGACTTTAGATGCGATGACACGAGTCTGTAACACAGACGAATCCCCTGTGAGGCGTAGCGTCTCCCTGAGATGAGTAGGAGAAATGGAATGAAACCACGAGGGTGTGGGATGAGGTCCTGTTAGAAAACAATATGAGATGGGATCGCCGATACGGAGGATCTGGACGGCCAAAACCGTTGCTGTGATACAAAGTGTGTGTGTGTGTGTGTGTGTTTGAGACCTTAAAGGAAGTGAAGGACATCTTTAAGCACCCGGCCTCTTCAGGAGATCAGTCCTATCTTCATCTCATCCTCACAGAGGAATGTGTCGAGTGTCGAGACCTGAAAAAAGAAACAAGTGCAAGACACCTCTAAGGCAACATACACACACACACACACACAGATTTATATTGTATAAAAGTAAAGGCTCGATAAGAAATCAGTCACACAAGAGCAGACGGCCCTGGTGAAAACAACACGAGTGTGTGTTTGTGTGTCGGTATGGCAACAGCGTGCAAAAAAAATAAAAAGAGCGAGACGGCAGATAATGAAGTGTTTATATTTACAAAAGATGAATACATTATGCCTAATTCGTTCTCTTTTCAGTACACACATCTCCAGAGCTTCCACTAGGAAGAAAGAGAAGAAAGAAAGCAGGAAAATAACCCAATGAAACCCAGGTCATGTAGGTGATCGTTTTGAAAACATCTTTTCCTTTATTAAATGTATTAAATTAAATTGGAAAGAGTTTTGGAGGGTGGGGGTGCGGGGGGTTGCAGGGGTGGGGGTCGATACCCTCCAGGACTGCGTCTGTGTGCTGGAGGAAAAAAAACAACAACATGAAAACTATAACAAAAGATTTGGATTCTACAGAGCCCTGATCAGTGCACTTCACAATGTGTGGTCTGATCTGTGCATTCTGGTGTTCGACACGTGAGACAGAATCCAACACCAGGGCTGCACACGTCTTTGGTTTTTCAGACTTCGCGACTCCTTCGGGGTTTCGAGCGCAAAGTGTTCACAGGCGCGTCAACTAAACGTGTGGAGAAAAAAAACAAAAAAAAAAACATGCACGTGTCCTGTAAACGTGTGCAGGGAAATATAGGGGCGGTCAAAAGTATTGGGACACCCTGCATTTTATAGAATATCAACGACCAGACAGAGAAGACGGCGTTCATCCTGCGTCGAGTTCCAGACATGTGATCTGTTCAATGTGTGTGTGTGTGTGTTTGTCTTTTTTGGATTTTGAACGAAACAAAACATCGAACTACTCTAATGATCGTTAACGTTAGATATCGTTCTCCTGCTCGGAATTTTCCATGAGTCCGGATCTTCACAAAGTGCTCATGATGTACGTGACATGAAACCGTAATACAAGACGACCCCTTTTCAGGCTTCGCGTCCTTCCTGAAATGAGTAGAAGAACAGGAAAGTATCTGTGATGTAACGCAGCACTGTTCCTGTTCTCAAACATAATCTTGTATAGTCAAAAGTATTGGGACACAAGGCTTTTTCCAGCCATACGTGGTTCTTCATTGAACTGCTACCGCAAGTTTGGAGGCACACGACCGTATGTCTGGGTGAAATTTTCACTTCTTGTGAACTAGGAGACCCAAACCTGTTTCAGCATGACCCTACTTCTCTGTCCGCAAATCCAGCTCCATTGATAGGAAGTGTGTTGAAGATCTCGAGTGGCTTGCTACAGAGCTCAAACACTATTAAACATGATGAGAACGCCAACTGCACCCCCTGGTCTCCTCACCTCACCTAAACCAGTACTTCACATGATCTTTTTTTAACACCCTTATCCAGGGGTCTCCAATCTTTTCCAGAAAGGGCCAGGAAAGATTGAAGACCCCTGCCCTTGTTTATGAATGAGCTTATAATAAGAGCAAATGCAGACTTAATGTGGAATGTAGATGTTAAAAAAAAAAAAAAGGAAAAAAATGCTGAGGTGTCCACATATTTTTTGTCCATAGAATGTATTTAATCGAGAGCGACTCAAAGGGTGGGAACAGTCGATCAGTCGTTTCTTACCCCCGAGCGTTAACCAAGGAAATAGAAAAGCTTCGTAAACGCAGACCTGCGATCCGGAGTCACAGTTTTAAAACCGTTATTAAGGGTCGAGAAGCGACATAGAGCACAGTCGTGGAGGGAGGACTTTCCCAAAAACACACAACACACTTACACAATAGTGATAATAAAAATAAACAGTTTAAATTTGACATGTTTGAACAGGCAGAAAAGGAAAAAACAACCCCAGATTAAGTACATAGCGACGGTACATCATCAACCACACGGTAACGCGTTTCAGAATGTGTGTAACAGCATTTATTTGACACTTAGAAAGTATTTGAGACACTTTTTTTTTTTTATCATCTGGGATTTGTTGTGTAAGATGTACGGCATTTTGTTCAGACGGACGTCTTCCCCTCCTCGTAGACGAGAGCGTAGAGGAAAAAAAAACACACAAACTCCGACATCTCACAGTTTAACTCTATTCATCTCACTTTATCAGCTAATATATAAATATAGATGCACGTGTGTGTGTGTGTGCGCGTGTGTGTGTGTGCAGGAGAGTTCGAAGAGTGCGGGGCAGAATTTCTCCGGCAGTGTTTTCACGCCCGAGCAAATGGACTAAATAAATCCGACGCTCAAAAAAAGACGAGCGTTGACCTTCGGCGTCACGTATTTGGGAGGGTAAAAAAACCAAAAACAAAACAACGTTTGACAGCGTTGATTTTTGTTTCCCCGCACGTTCGTTTCTAATCGTCCCCACCCCCCGCGATACCGTGGACTCTCCCGGACGCATTAAGGAGAGACCTGACGGTTGCACTCGACGCTGATAGATGATGGAAAAATTCCACCACGGAACGAGGAGACGGAGTACGGCGTCGCTTCGAATACGCGCCATTGGAGAACATTCCGAGTCTTCGCCTCTCTTATCGTACGCCCTTGGCGTCGAAGTGGGGGGAGAGAGGGGAAAAAAAAGAAAAGAAAAAGAAACCCCCGAAAACATAGCAAATACCTCGCTCGTGATTATTATATAAAACATTTGACCTGCTGCTTATCCGAATATACGCAAGGCACCGTGACGTAAAGTGCGACGTGTGACTTATAAAGAAAAAGTGAAAAGAACGAATGGCCTCTGGAGTGTATATATATATATATATATATATATATATATATATATATATATATATATATATATATATATATATATATATATATAATGTAATAGAAGCCCCCCCTTCCCACACACATATACACACACACACACACACACACACACAACAGAATATCTTTTACATTTACAGCATTTGGCGGACGGCCTCATCCAAAGCGTCTTAAAACTAAAGCAGGGCCTTCGTCAAGGGTCCAGCAGTAGCAGCTTGGTGGTGCTGGGATTTGAACTTGTGACCTTCTGATTCCAAAGTCCAAAACACTGCTCTACAACCTCCCACAATATCCTCTCAATATCCTTTCTCCCCTCCTATACCTTCACGTTTCTGATCTCGTTTTCTTAGTGAATAGGAAGGTGACTGGAGGATCAGCGTAAGAGTGCACCTCATAAATCCTTGCTGTATAAGTGTGTGTGTGTGTGTGTGTGAAAAAGTGAATGTGTAAGAGCGAGCATGTGCCTGTGTTTAGTCTAAGCTCCGATACTCAGCCACAGCCCTAAAAACGCAGCTCTATATTTCAGACACTGGAGACGACATCAAGCCAAAACACTGGATTGCACTAGTACGTGTGTGAGAGAGAGATAGACAGACATGAAAGCAAAAAGACGTAAAGGTAGGTGTGTGTGTGTGTGTGTGTGTGTGTGTTCTGTCGTATATCAAGGATTAATTGTGGCCATAAAAAAAAAAAAAAAAAAAAAAAAAAAAAAAAAAAAAAAAAAAAAAGAATGTAATAAAATCATTAGCGTTTGTGGCGTGCCCAGGCGCGAGGGCGTGTCCTGGGGGTCCTGCCAACACGCAGTAAAGCGAGGCATCGATACCTACCGCATCAATAAACGCTGGCATGAAGGAGCCTCGTTAACCCTTGGATCGTTGCCTATTAAATATACAGGAATATAGTTTGCACCATGATTGAAATTTTTGTCCTTTATTGTTTTAATTACATTTACAAAAAAAACTAAAACAAAAAAAAACTCCATTAAATTTATAATCAAAAAGTGGGTGTGTCTATTTAACTGAACAAAAGTGGGCGGATCCACTTAAACAAAGGAAAGGGGGCGGATCCACTTAAAGAAAAGTGGGCGGGTCCATTTAAACGAAGTAAAGTGGGCGGATCCATTAAACCGAAAGAAAAGTAGGCGGGTCCATTGAAATGAAGGAAAAGTGGGCGGAGTTAAAAACGAAGGAGGGTTTTTTTTGGTTGCTTTTGCTGTTGTTTCATTGACGTGCTGAATGCAAATGAAATGCTTTTTTATAATCTCTACCTCTGTTTGGTACCTGTGATAAAGATGAAGGAACATCTGTGGAATGGAAAACGCTTATGACCTGATTTAAGGTGTCGAAAAAAACAAAAAACAAAACAAAAAACACGACGCACAAACTATCGCGATTAAACAAAAGTAAAAGACTTTGGATTCCAAACAGTGAGGGGTCGCTCGGATCGCTCACGTGAGCAGCCTGATTTCACACGTTTGCTTTAATGATACTGCTGTGTTCCTACTTGAGGGTGTAAAATAAAAATTGTGTCGATGCAAATAGATTTAATTAGCGATTGTTCTGCGGACTGAGTGTCACTTCAGGAACAGCAGCTGTGTGTAGGAACAAACACAAACCAAAAAGAAGATATTACACGCTGCACATGCGTTCCTTCAATTAAAGGAGACACAAAACCACCAAAGCCAGCTCCATGAAGATATGATTTACATGGGATGGAGTGGAAGATCTCCTGCTATAGAGCTGCACACCAGGCCCCCTCACATCACCTCCATCAAATCTAAAAATCTAGTAAAACAACATCTCAGAAAACTGGAGATAATTGTAAGAGCAAATGGAGACTAAATGTGGAATGGTGATGTTCAAAAAAGATCTTATGGTCAGGTGTCCACATTATATATGATCTACTGAACTGAGGGAAATGAAAGGACCCCACCCCCACCCCCATACGTGAAATATTTCCATTTCCATTTACTGCATTTTATCCACGTTTTACAAATGAGCATTTCCGGGATAAGAGCTTTGCTCAAAGGCTTATCAGCGGGAGCTTGGTGGGATTTGAACTTGTGCCCTTCATATCCAAAGGTCAACATCTTAACCACTGAGCCCCCACCTACCCCAAATCCCAAAAACGTGCTCAAAACGTGTCTGTGTAAAACTAAATGCAATATTTTTTCTTTCTTGGAAATTCTCCGTGACTCACTCTGCCATGCCAGTCTGTGTTTGAGTTTAGTCAGAAGTCCAGCCCAGTGATGAGTTTTCCTTATAAGGGAACGTATCTGTCTCTGTGTGTACGAGGTTGGTGGCATGACTGTGTGTGTGTGTGTGTGTGTGTGTACGTGGGTTAATAAGGGAGATAAAACTTCAGAGATCACAGGCGTGGCAATATTCCACACGGCTTATCGAATCGCTGGAGAGGACCGGGCGGAAAAAAAATAAAATAAATGAGAGAAGAGCAAAAAGAGCAGAGTGCGAGTTAACGCCTAGTGTCATCCACATCCCTCTCTGGACTTTAAAGCGTATCCGAGCGATCGATGAGGCAATATTTATGACGAGCTGACCCTGCATTCATCGACACCCTTGGCCTGGAGATAGAGACTCATATAATCATAAATGGTGAGCGGATTCACCTTGTGCAGGGAGGGGGGGGGGTGTCTCTCTCTCTCTCGAGAGAGAGAGAGAGAAAAAGAGATAACAAGGAACATCAGAACAAACTCATCGTTAAAGGAGTAACAGGGAGAATAAAAAAATAAAAAAAAGAAAGTTATTTTTCGACAACCAAATGTAAATGTTTAGGCCACTTTTATATGATCCACTCTCCTGCCCTGAGCCTATAGTTCCTCTATATATATATATATAAAATGTATATTTATATGTAGTTCTCTGTATTTAAACCAGCTTACATGATATAATTACAACACAATTTCTCATTTCTGACTCGAGCAAACAGTAACGGTATTAATCCTAAACAAAACAAAAGTTTCTGTGTTTTCTGGGACATTTTTGTAAATGAAACTCTATAATGAAAAAAAAAACCCCACTTAAGTAGTAACAGTATATTGGATCGATCGAATTTTACGATCGAACGATTTGAGCGAATTCATTCGACTCGTTCGACGTGAGTTAGGAGGAACGGAACGAGAGGGTCGATGGCGAGTCTGCGTCCCATGCAGAACAGATTTATGGGCCCAGGAAGAGAGAACGAGAGCAAGAAGAAGGAGGAGGACAAGAGCCTCTTCAGACATGAGCACTTGTTAAGGGTGAGATGTTATGGTTTCACTCGTACTGATGGACTTAATGGACTTCTCCTTTAATACCGCACTTCACCGTGTGTTTATGCGTGTCCGAGTCGGCCGTAAACTTGTGGGGTTTTAAACAGTAAACCAGAAAAAAAGGGGGGGGGGGGGGACGATATGTAGGTGAAGAGAGACAGAGTCGGGAGAAGACGGATGTAGGGAACGACCCCCGCGAGGCTCGTTCAGCCGTGCCCCCGCGCTGATGTGCTGTTCATCCCAATTTACACTCCAGCTCCTGTCCTTCCTGTCTGGAGTGTCTGGGTGGAGATGCACAGATGTCCTTGAGCTCGCAGCAGTGAGACAGGAAGCTGGACGTGCTGTATGTCTGGATTTTTCCCAAACCAAAAAAAAAAAAAAAAAAGAGGGTTTAAAAAAAAAAAAAAAAAAAAAAAGGAAGAGCACACTGGTTCAGCACGACTCCTCCAGTGCGTTGACGACCTGCTCCAGGATGTCAGGGCAGTGGTCCGCGATCTGCTGCAGGACCGAATTGGCGTACTCCTGGAGCTCGGCGCTCTCTCGCTCGCACTGCTCCAGCTCCGATTCCAGCTGCAGGGGGAAAGAAGAACAACAACCGGCTTAGTCTACACGTTCTACTGTTTTATTCTGTGTGCAGGGAATCAAACACTCGGGCATGTTGTTACGGGATAAACTTTGATCTGAAGGTCGCAAGTTCAAATCCCAGCCACAGCAATCTGCCACTCCTGGGCCCCTGAGCAAGGCCCCTTTACCCCCAATAGCTGCTTAGTTGTATAAATGAGACATGCGCTCTGGATGAGGATGTCTGCCAAATGCCATAAATGTAAATGTCAAAAACATCTGGATGGTGACGCCGATTATAACATCGTGCCCCGGAGTGTTTTACTCCTCTTACACTGCAGGGTTTTTTCCAAATATTTAAAGAACAATGTATGCTTTTCATCTGTTTTGTACATTTGACCAAAATCATCAACAGAAAATCTGTTAATTCATGACATACACAAAAGTGCTTCAACGTAAATACATTTTGACTGCACTAATTTTCTGAAAAATGCTAAATAAATAAATAAATAAATATCGAAAGCTGAACGGTAGCTCACTGTTTACAATGTTGGGCTTCTGATCTGAAGGTTATGAGTTCAAATCCCAGCACCACCAAAGCTGCCACTACTGAACGTTTGAGCATGTAAATCTAAATATTAATGAAACCCTTTAAGAACTCAGAAAAACATCATCTGGAGAAATGAAAGTATTTCACAGGGTTCTGAGGGTCAGTCAGGTTTAAGATTTTCTTTCCATCCACAAAAGCTTCATTCGTGCAACTCTCACTGCCCATCTCTCTTCTGCCCTACAGTGCATTATGAAGTTCCCCGTGAACGTGAACGTCTGCGTGCCGGAAAACAAATAAAGAAAGTGCACGAGAACAGATGAGGTGCAAACAAGTTGGAAAAGAAGTGCGAAGTTCAGGAAGGTGCGAAGCAGCGGTCGTCCGGGCGACGATAATCTTCTTCACCTGCTTCTGACGGTGGAACTTCCCGTTCACACCCGATGGTTAAATATAGCGCTGAAAAAGGCCGTCTCTGCAAAGCGCATCGAACGCAGGCCTCGCTCCCGGAATCCGTTTCACCGCTTTTTACTTTCCGCTCGTAACAAGGATTCGAGGCTAAAAAACAACTATTTAATTGGGTTTTTTTTCACGGCATTCAGGGCGCTAACGATAATCACAGGTGTGAACGTCATTAAAAGATGACGGACGATTTTTTTCCCCGCACGATTTCTACGCCGACTTGGACCGAGAAGGGGAACTGAAGGGCCGGGGATACGCAATGCCAAGTGCTCTGGGAAGTATGTTATAACAGGAGCAGGTGCCTTAAACTGGCATATTCTATCTCACACACACACACACACACACACACACACACACACACACACACTGCTGAGAGAAACACTCTGGGCACTGGTAATAAATCAAAGTAAAAAAAAAAGTCTTTTTGCGCTGGGAATGCACCAGAATTCAAGCACAAGTGGCCAAGCAAATTAATAGTAAATAAATAATAAAATATTGGAAAATTAATAATTTTTTTTATGTCGTTAAGATATTAAAATAGTTTCCATAGGAAATGAGGCACTTATAACTTTTTCTTTTTTTATATTTATATGTAGTCTTATAATTTTAATATACAGAATAATTATACATTTAATTATTACATATTTACAGTATTTTATATATATATATATATATATATATATATATATATATATATATATATAAAAATTATATAATATATATAATAGACAATAACAAAAAGGTTAGAATTATATTATAAAAAATATATTAAATATATGGAATGATATAAAATATAATAAAGACGTGTGTGTGTGTGTGTATATATATATACATATAAAAATAAATTATTTTATTATTCGTATTATCATCATTATGAATGTAATTTTTACCATATAGCCTTTTTTCCCTCCCATTTTTTTGTCTGTCGTGTCCTACATTTCCCTCTCAGTTTTTCCTTCAGTCGTCGCTCATCACTCAGTAGGACCTTTATATCTTCCGCCTCACGTTTCCCGCCCAAACGTACCTGGGTCGATGTGAACAGGCAGAGATTTGAGGTGCTCCAAAAGTAGATTGCGAATAAAACAAACCCCGCAATGGCGTTTTCTTTGGCCGCCCCTGATTGAACGAGGTTAATGATAAAGACATCTGTAACAATAACCACAGCGCGTATATTCATACATCATAAAGCGCACTTCCCCTTTGTGTATTTTTCATACGTGCGCCCGGATTGGACGGCCCTTCGCAATTAATAAAGCGAAACAAAGTTGCGGTGGTTCAGATTGCACGACGCAATGCTACCTGTCAGAGCAGTGTTTGTACAACTGCAGGGTGAATACGCCTGAGCAGCAGCGAGAATGACAAGCATCCATTCCTGACACACAGCTAGTGCTAACGCTACGCTTCACTTGCTCGGGCTTGAGATGGGGGGTTGGGGGGGTGGGGGTTGGGGGGGGGGGGAATCCGTGACGGATATGCCCGGGAAAGCCTTTCCAAATCTGGGCCTCTGTGGCAAAACGAAATAGGGAAAAAAATGAAAGTGGGCCAAGAATGGGGCAGGGCCAGTTCTAGACTTTTGGATTAAAAAGTAAAATGTATATTTTTTTGCCTAAAAAAATTTATAATAATAATAATAATAATAATAATAATAATAATTAAAAAAAAAAATCACTGTAAGTTTCACTGTACATGGAAAGACACTTGTGCTAAACTCGCGCTTCCCCACAGCGGTAAAAAAAAAACCCAAGCAATTTTACATCAGTGGTACGACCTGCCAATAACAGAAATCTGGTTGGATGTTGCATCTTGGTCTCATTTATAGTCGTAATAAAGCAAATTATATTTGGACCAGCAAAAGAAAGAACTACAAAAAAATAAAAAATTAAGACCTGTTAAAAAATTATTTAAGACCCGGAACTGCGAATTTATCATCTAAATCAACTAAATTGTTGATTTTTTTATACTTTTTAAGACTCCGCAGAAACCCTGTGACCCAAACCTTGGGATCATGGGACACGTTAGAGGGGGAAATAAGGACACTGAAGACAGGAGCAGGTACAAAGGAGAAAGAAAGAGTGGAGTTGTGTGGTTGTGTGAGGAGAGTTAATGAGGCTCATCGGTGCCTGATATACGGCGGCCCAAGGTGAGGGTGAGGGGTGCAGTCATGCCGTCTATCCAAGCTCCATTAAGAGCACAGAGCAGGAAGCTAGAAGCTGGAAGTGCTACAGTCGAGGCTGTGAATTATAAAATAGCGATTAAAATATATATAAATTTAATCACTTAAACTGATGGCTCTTAGTGGACTAGATGGACACCTGACTTTTCCACCAATTTGTGGTTCTTCTTACAAACTTGCTAACATAAATTTTCACTTGAACTAGGAGACCCAAACCTGGTCCAGCATGACGATGCCCCTGTGCACAAAGTCAGCTCCATGAAGATCTGCTTTACATGGGTTGGAATGGAAGATCTCCTGTTATAGAGCTCCAACCCTATGAAACGGTAACTGCACCCCAGGCCTCCTCAGCTACGTGACTTTACTAACGCCCTTATCAATCTCCACAAACTCTAATGGAGCATCTTCCCAGAACAGTGGAGGTTTTTATAATTGCGAATGTGGAATGGGCTGCTCCACAAACGGTCCACATGGCGTGTCGCTCTCCTCCCTGTTTATGGAAGTGATGCAACTGTTCTATTTACGCAAAACGTTCTCCGTAAATAACTTACAAGATTTCCCACGTGTGATTTATTAGCGAATTAGTGTCGCGTTTATGATCTTGGTAAACGTTTTTACCGACTGAGCCGCGTTATAAACACGGGCATGGGATCTGATAGCAATGGCGCAATTTATAAAGGAAAAAAACAACCGAAAGTGTTTATTAATCCTGAAGAACGTTGAAACTTTGAGGCTAATTATCACAAAACAGAACATCCGTCGTATGGAAACAAACCTTTTGCTAGACACTGATTAGGACCAGAGTTCAGGGACGAATGATTTTTGAAAAAAAGAATCTCCACTGACAAGCTCATTTCTTCTAAGATCAGTCTAAGTCTCAGGGAAGGGAGTTAAAGTGAACGAAGCTCTTGGGTGAGAGCAGAAACGTTGCAGGGCTGCTGCTGCTTCTCTCCACTTTACTGTGTCTACTTAGTAAAGATCCTCTGAAAAAACAGAGCAGTAAAGATAACACAGTTCTTTAGATTAGAAGAAGGTATCTGTCTCTTTATCTGTCTCCCAAACTGGTTTCCTTTCTCAGCCTTGACCCTAACACATCCCCCCCCCCCCCCCCTGAATTGGGGAGAGGACGAGAGGAAAAATGGGGAGCGAAATAGAATGAGAGGATGTATTTTCCTGTGTGTGTGTGTGTGTGTGTGTGTGTGTGTGTGTGTGTGTGTGTGTGTGTGTGTGTGTGTGATACACTGTTATCATAGAGGTTTCTTATCAAGCGTTATCACACCTTTACTGCTAGGGCGCACTCTGAGCCCCAGATAAACAGCGCCTGGGTTATAACGAGCGCGGAAAGAACTCGACTCTCTCCCACGGAACAGGGGACGAGAACTAGAGGTCTGAAAAGTACGTACAGAAATTCCTAAATGAACGAGACTGTCCATGTAACGCCCGAGAAGATCCAAAAACGTCAACCACTTGGCCCATCCTCGTGGTCCTGACTTCCCTGACATTTGTCTTTCCACCTTCTACCCCAGAGAGAGTGAAAAAGAGGACGAGGAAAAAAAAAGAAAAGAGAAAGACGTGGATATAAATTAGGCCGTGAGCTGAGTGCTCCCCTGGCATGGCGGTTAAATGTTAAATCAGAGGTATGAAGATGACGACCATGGGCAAGTCCTGTCCTTGGCTGGATCCAGACTGAGTTTCCATCAGTGCCAGGATGGAGTCGAAGGAAAAGGGGAAGACGGGGTCTAGGGGTCTAAAAATCTGCAGATCTGCTAAAGCCATTAAATCTCTTTCAATGAATATATAAAGAAATTTGTAGAAAAGTGACAATGATTCTCAGAGTCAGACATTTTCAGATTAACTACATTTTAAACTAAGAGGGTTTTTTTTTTGTCTGTGTAAATTGCTTGCTTTTAGAAAGAACTCCCACTTCCATTTATCCCCACATTCAACAAACTTAGATGAGGTCACTGCAATCTTCTTCCCTCATTCTGTTGAAATCCCCTCTCCCCAAGCCAGAGCACTAAACGCTCCCCAACCCAGTTCCTTTACTAGCGCCGGAGAGGAAGAGATATCTCTACGGTCTGTCAGAGGGTCTCCAAGATCTCCCAAACGACACCTCAAGTCTTCATCACCAAGGGGCCAGCTCAGGTACAAGGGGCGACAGGGGTCAAAGGTGAATTCAAAATTTCAGAGTTGAGAAAAGAATTCAAGATCTGCATAATTAAATGGTTCGTAGGGGGCAGCACAAGGCTGCACGCACAGTCACAGGGAGCACAGGCCTTCATAATCCGAAGTGACAAAAGACATCGTCCTGTGTACATGGAAAGCTGTGCGACTGGTGCCATTCTGACCACGTGTGCACCCTGTCACCTCACACGTGAGTCTCTCGCCTGAATCAACGCAATCTCACTTCCGCACACACCTTTCCCGCCAGATTCAGCACAAAGGTTGGCGTTTTGACACCGTTGTGGAGATCCAGCATGAATCGCAGGAGGGGCTTGACGCGTTTCGGAAAAGTAGGCTCGCAGGACACATTCCAGAAGTGGCAGGAAGAATGGGGGACTATTTTGAAGGTGATAGTGTGAAGACATGGATAAATAAAGTACTTGCTTGTAAGCAGTGCGAGTCTCACTCAAGTCTTTGGAACAGGCGACCATATATACACACACACACACACACACACACAACGTATATTTTATGACGAATTGAACACTTTAGACTAAACCTAATGACGCTCCCTGTGAGAGAAGAAGGGACTCGGTGGAGACTGGACTTTGCCCTGACAGTGAAGGGTTGTGGTTGTTGCACTAAAGAGGACTAACCGCATCTGATTGGAAATGCCTGGAGAATGAGGTCCGGGCTGATCTGTGCAGCCCATCAATCAAGTCTAATTGTGTTTCTAGGCTAATGTGGCCAGGAGCGGACGCACAAGTCGCACCCGATGCCAACCACAACGCCGGATGAGGTCAAACCCGTTCGGTCGAGGGCAGTTTGCGCAGAGTTTCAAACACAATCACGACAAAAGCCTGGCTAACTTTTGCACACACACTCACCACATAATGACGAAAGTCCGCTTTTAGATTTTTTGCTGATTCTGAGTCTGAACCGAAAGGCGTACGTTCGTGTCTGTGATTGCGAAGAAGCATTTTTCACCACTGAGGTCACGTTTTTTTTTTTTTTTTTTTTTTTTTTTTTTTAAGTGCACTGAGAGAAAAGAGGTAGAGAAGGTTTGGGTTCATATTAAAAAAAACACAACAACAACAACAAAAAAGAACACCATTTGATCAAGATCGCACAAAATGATTTCAATTCCCGCATGCACTTCAGGGATGGAGAAGGTAAAAAGTTTAAGACGGTTCTCTGCATGACCTGGCATCCCAACACCATGATGCTCATTAGATTTCAACATTTCTTCAGGAAAGGATTAAAAAAAATGTTTTCGAGGTCGAGCAGGAGAGGAACGTAGGCTTGAGACGGTAAACAAATATCGTGCAATTATACAGTGAGGTCCGAAAGTGCAAACATTTGAATACAAATGATTTTATCAGCAACTTAAGTAGAAAATAGAGTTTTAGAAATAGTATTTGCCATTTTGCATTGGTGACCTCATGCACTGCAACACGTGTGCTTCAATAGAGGAGATACAACTCATAGAAAATTTTGACTTGTTATGCAGGAAGTTACATTTAAAATATAAATAATGTTTAGTAAAGAATTTAAATGAAAACAAATCCTAACATTGGGTTCGGTGTGGCTTCAGTGTGCCTGTAAATGTAATTCGTTAGTGTACATAAGTAGCTTTTTTATTGTATTTTTTATGTATCTGTATTTTACTGAAGTATTTCCATCTGGGGAGGAATTTTTTAACTGTAACTTCACTACATTTCAAAGTCAAATATTTGACTTTTTACTCAACTACATTTTGTAAAAATCAATTAGGATCGAGCGCACGCTCTGTTTTGAACTTGTTTTGATCAGCGCTTGGTGTATCTTTTGATCACCAACATTCAGTTCAACATCAAGTAGAACATTTAGAGAGGAAAAAAACCGATAAAGAAACTCCAGACTC
Source organism: Silurus aristotelis (assembly GCF_946808225.1). Lineage (NCBI taxonomy): Eukaryota > Metazoa > Chordata > Actinopteri > Siluriformes > Siluridae > Silurus > Silurus aristotelis. The sequence goes on along the minus strand of NC_139597.1, from coordinate 2,939,921 downwards.
GAACTCGCCACAACACACGTGACCTCATTTACACAATTTTTTAAAGGTTCGTAATTATTTTGATAGAAATCAGTGTTTGAGTCATTAATACCATTCAATTAATAGATCAGTGTGCTGAGAGTCACATTCGAGTCTTTTCACATAAACTGAGGTGATTAAATTAAGAGTCTTGTATCAAAAATGATAATAGGAACATTATAGTTATAATAAATCACAGTACTTTGGAGACATTTAAAGACAAAAACTTTCGTTTTTTTTTTTTTTTTTTCACTGAAGTGAAAATTTAAAGGGACACTTTCACTTTTTACTGGAGTCACATTCAAATTTTTATTAAATCTCTACTTTTACTCAAAAGCATGCTTTGTCTATTCGTCCACCACTGCATAAAAAACATGATCTTCATGGAACTGGCTTTGTGTGATGCTGGAACAGGTTTTGGGTCCCCTAGGTCAAGTGAAGGGAAAATTTCTTGCATCCAAAAACGTCCTACACACTTGTGCACCTCCAAATTTGTGCTAACAGCTTGGGGAAGAACCACGTCTAGCTGAAAAAGCCAGGTGTTCCATTACTTTTGTTCATATAGTGCATCATTCAGCAATACTTGTGATGCATGTATTCTGGGCGAGTTTCAGTGTTATTAGGTAGAAAAAAAACCAAAAAACTTAAGACTGTTTAAGATCATATCTTCTGAATAAGCTGACAGAGCAGCACAGAGCTTTTCCTCCTGCCAATCATCAGTTCCTCACTGGGCAGAAGTTTCAGCGCTGCTCGTGGCACTTTAAAAAGGACTTAACAGCTCACTACAGATGTGTAAAAATCCATTACTCAACCATGGGGGTTCATAAATGTCTTCTCTGAAGTTGACCTAATGGTTTTTATTAATATGATAGGCCTTGTGTGTGCTTTGGCGCGACAAATACGGTTGCTGACGGACTAAGCCAAAGACAGCGCACACACACACACACACACACACACAAAAAAAAAACCACCATGAGAGAAAACCGGAGCGATTCAAGAAAAGATCGAATGTGACAATTTTCCATGTCCGGCTTGGACAGAAATAGGCGTCGGAGCAGAGACGTGAAGCGGATGCCATGTTTGTTGTTAACAGCGGATATTATTCGACCAACACAATGACCCCTTTACGTGCTGAGGACATTTTGCTGGCTTTATGGAGAAAGAAAAAGTTGTGGACACCTGACCATAAGACTGGTTTGTGCATCCCATTCCACATTTAGTCTCCATCTGCTGTTATAATCACCTCCACTCTTCTGGGGAGATGTTTTTGTGGAGATTTGTGCTCATTCAGATACAAGAATGTTAGCAAACTCAGGGACTGACGCGGGTGAGGTGAGGAGGCCTGGGGTGCACTCAGCGTTCACATTCATCCCAAAATTGATCAATAGAGTCAAGGAAAGTGCTCTACAGCAGGCCGCTAAAGATCTTCCACCTTCCACCATCCTATGAAAACCATATCTTCATGGAGCTGGCTTTATCATGTTGGAACAGATTTGAGTCTCCTAGTTCCTAGACATCCAATACAACCATGCAGTCAGCATTCACTTTCATCATGTTCAATAGGATGGAAGTCAGAGCTTGAAAGCAGGAGATCTTCCACTCCTGGGTGAGAGTGAGACTCTCCTGGGGAAGGTACATTTTTTATTGCTACCGCTTCCAATGAGATGAGAAAGTGGTTCAAATTTGAGCCTGGTTCCTCTCAAGGTTTCTTGCCATCGCAGGGAGGTTTTTTTCTTCACCACAGTCACAAATGGCATTGGGGATAAACTTACAATTATAAGGGACAAACTTAAAGGCACTAAACTTTCTTTTACACAACTTTATAATCGCTTTGAGACAGAGTCTATTGTCAAAAGCGATCTACTAATTCAAATGAATGCAACTGAACATCGGAAGCACAACTGGCTGGAAAAGTACTGGTCTCAATAATTTCTGTATCAGAGCAGATCAGCTAACGTTCTCAGGAATCAGTAGGGTTGGGTTTGGGCTCGGTGGTATGCAAATGACACGTTTTTCACGCTTCTCATGTGGATATTTTTTGCACAAAATAAGTTTGCTGAACGTGTAATATAATGCACAGTTCGCTGCGGCCTTGTTTCTGCCATGTTTACTCCCATTTCCTGCCTGTTTAAATTAGCCTGCATTTTACGCTGCCCAGGATTCATGGCCCGTCAGCCAGCAGCTGGCCACAACAGGCATCCGGTAGCAGACTGCACTGGGAACAGTCACGTATCCTACCACCGCAGCTCGCAACCGCTCAGCCGGGGAGACACTTTCACACCAGACCTTTTCAAGCATCTACTCTGAATCCCTTGTTATTGGTGTTCTTACCCAAAACAGTAGGCAGGATGTTTGCAGCTTGTACAGAAAACTGTTGAACTGGATACTAAGCAAACATCTCATGCAGAGAAAAAATATGTTCATGCTCTCCATCAGCTATAGGAGATGCATGCAGGAGAACTTCTGTTTTCTGGTGTGACACTGAACACCATCAGAGTGTCTCTGACCCTGTGTGATGTACGATAGAGAAACCTGTATTCACTTAAAGGATCGTTCCTGAGTTAATCAAAGCAAATAAAATGTGGCTCTGAGAGACACAATTGATTAGGCTTTTTCGGATTTGGTAGCGTGAAATGTTCCCTTCACTTGAACTTCACTAGGAGACGCAAAACCTGTTCCAGCATTACGATGCTCCTGTGCACAAAGCCCTGCTCCATGAAGATCTGCTTTACATCGGTTGGAAGTTCTCTTGGTGTAGAGCTCTGATCTCAACACCTTTGGGATGAATTGGAATTGGATCTTCCCGAAAGAGTGGAGGTTACAGTAATAGGACATGGGGAGTAAATGTGGAATGAGATGCTCAAAAAGCCGTCTTACAATCAGGAGTCTACTAACATTTGTCCATTGAGTGCACATCGCTGACTACAAGTTATTATCTAACAAAATGATGTGCAGAAAAACGTCCAGAAAATGTGCTTTAAATGGAAATATATAAAAAAAATAAAGAAATAAAACTTGGAGCTTATAAACAGGGTAAAAATTGGTATCGCTGCTTGTGAAAGTCATAAATGTTCTGTAATAAGTTGCAGACCCACACTTAAGAACTGTCTCCAGGAACAATTGATCCCACTTCAGGGTTAAGAGTACACTCTGCGTGTTTGGCTTCCATGTCCTGGTGAATACTTTCTTCTTTTTTTCTCCGTTCATCCCTGATTTTTTTTTGTTATCGTCTCTTTTACTTGGATCCTTTGCAAATTCTGGACCTTTTTTCCCCCATCTTACAACTTCTTTCACATCTTTCGAACAGCTTTTTTGGATGTTCTCGGTTGTGATGTTTCTCCCCATGTTGCAAGGGGAGAAACACATTTGCATATAGACAGATGGATGGATGGATGGATTCATAGATAGAGAGAAGATAGATAAATCGATAGATATAAGAGAGAAGGCAGACAGACAGACAGACAGACAGATAGATGAATAGATGGATGGAAAGCTATGAAAAAGAAAATAGATAGATCGATAAATATAAGAGAGAAGGAAGACAGACAGACGGACGGACGGATGGATATGGTGGGGGTTATTGGATAGATAGATAGATATGAGAGAGAAGATAGATAGATGAATAGATGGATGGAAATCTATGAAAAAGAAAATAGATAGATCGATAAATATAAGAGAGAAGGAAGACAGACAGACAGACAGACGGACGGACGGACAGACGGATGGATAGGGTGGGGGTTATTGGATGGATAGATAGATATGAGAGAGAAAATAGATAGATGGATAGATTGATGGATAGATATGAGAAAGAAGATAGATAGATCGATAGATAGACAGACAGACAGACAGACAGACAGACAGACAGACAGATAGATAGATAGATGGACAGCTATGAGAAAGAAAATAGATAGATTAATAGATATAAGAGAGAAGACAAGACAGACAGACAGACAGACAGACAGAGAGATAGATAGAGAGATAGATAGAGAGATAGATAGATAGTTAGATAGATAGATAGATAGATAGATAGATAGATAGATAGATAGATAGATAGATAGATAGATAGATAGATAGATAGATAGATAGATAGATAGATAGATAGATAGATAGATAGATAGACTCTATATGGATAAATATAGAAAAAGAGAAGGGGGGGTCGTTGTTCAACTACATGACAGAATTGATCAACATCACAGAACACAGAATCGGTTCAGATCGGCTGAACTGGCGTCCACTAGATCATAAAAACTTTAATTAGATTTACTCTGTACACAAAAGGCTTTGTTCTGGTTTTGGTACATTTAATTCCTGATTTGACAAAATGCACTTTGGGGAGCTTATTATCTCTGCAGGACTGCTGTTTCACTGTGTGGTTCATCTACTCCTAAAACCCTCCAACAACAACGACAACAAAAAAAACATCGGAGAGAAAAAAAACAAAACAAAACAAAAAAACCCCACACAGGCACGTGGAAGGAGGCCATAAAACCGGCACTGACCACAACAGAGAAGGAACAGACAGTCTGGATGAATTGAGTAAATGCAGGGGTGTGAGATCATAAAAACAAAAAAAGTGTTTAGATTTACTGTGTGGATCCTGCTGCAGAAAATCTCCAAAAAAAATCCACTTGCATTATTTATGCACCACTAGATTCCACTATGCTGCATTAGAACTCATTATATACTATATGGACAAAAGCTTGCAGACTATAAGATGTGCTTTTTTTAAGCGTTCTATTCCACAATCTGGTTCCCATTTGCTCTTATAATAACCCCTGATCTTCTGGGAAGACGTTGTGGAGATTCATTTAGATACACAGACTGTTTGTAAAGTCAGGTACTGAAGTAGATGAGGTGAGGAGGCTCTAAAAAAGGAGATCTTCCACTCCAACCAATGTAAAGCAGATCTTCATGGAGCTGGCTTAGTGTAAAGGGTGATTTTCATGTTGGAATAGGTTTGGTTCTCCTAGCTCAAGTGAAGGGAACATTTCATGTTAATACATCCAAAGACGTCCTAAACAAACTTTGAACTTTGAGAACTGAAGAAGAAACTTTGAGAAGAACAACATCCTGTACGGCTGGGAAAGACAGGTGTCCCAATACTTTTGTCTGAATAGTGTATGTTCACACCCAGAATATAAAGGGTGGGGAACATTTGGCAACCCAAATACGTTTTATAGGCTTTTAAATTAAAGATTAATGTGTGGGTGTGTAATTTGTTTGGATCTCTATGGAGTTTCACTCATTTCACTCCTGTACCCCATGAAAAACAAATACACAAAGTATATATAAAATAAAAACAAATAATTATGCAGTCTTTTTTTTTTTCATGTCTCCAGGCACTCATGTGGATTTTAAACTTGACGGCAATAGAAGTGTATCTGTTCCGAAGCCAACTGACACCTAAGAAACACTTTGGTGTGAATTAGCCTCTAAAAATGTGTGTATTGTGCATGACATCACAATATGGATCCATTCCAGAAATACAACACGAGAAAAGCAGCCACAAATTAAAATGACCTGTTGGTCTCGAGGTACTCTATTAGAACAGCCAGAATTTTCCGATTATAAACACAATATTACGCTAGTTCAAAAATATGTATCTCTCTATAAATCTATCCTTCCATCCCATCCATATATCCAGTTGCTGTGTACCTGTACTATGCAATGTAAAAGGTCTGTCTGTCTGTCTGTCTCTACAAAGCTCAGGCTTTAGGCACTACAATAAAGCACATCCTCTTCTGAAACCTAGTTAAAAAAAAAAATGCTCCAACGAAAAATCTTAAATCTCCTGAATCTGGTTAAGACCACACACTGCACACACTGCTGCTCTGATGAAGCGACCGGGTTGAGTTGCACATCTCCTAACCAGCACGCCACTTAAAGTGCCTATCAAAATTCCTTCTTCTGATGTATCCTTAACCCTTGATAAAAACTTCATGTGGGAATTACAGCAGATCAGAAGACGGATGATGTACGGTGATCGTATTCTTAGCCGCTCAGGTTCCAGCGCTCTGCTATCGGAGCTCCATTATGTCATGAAGCAGATACCGATCTTTAATATAACTGCAGTATACGGTAATAAAGCATAATAAAGGAAGGACAATAAGCCAACAGACATAAGGGGATGAGTTACAAGTACGTAGATGAGGAGCGAAGTCAAAGAAGATATCAGTCAGACAACCAGGCTTCTTCCAATCCCCGCATCTGAAACTGATTCTGCGATTAGAGGAAGACTCAGAATCCGTACAGCCGAATCTCACCATAGGTTACACGCCTTGAACTGTACATATGGTACGCACATGTGCGGTATCTAACACGCGGAGGTACAGAGGACATTTTAAAGTGTCTGAATTGGCAGAAATTGAAATCTCCTTGTTTTAGATTTTCCAAAGGAGACCTGGCGAGTGTGTCTGAGGAACACGGTGTGAGCGGTGGTGAGCGTCTGCGCTAAACGTGACGTCGCAGTGGTAAACAGGCAGTGGTAAACAGGGAGCGGTAAACAGACAGTGGTAAACAGGGAGCGGTAAACAGGCAGTGGTAAACAGGGAGCGGTAAACAGACAGTGGTAAACAGGGACAGTGGTAAACAGGGACAGTGGTAAACAGGGAGCGGTAAACAGGGAGCGGTAAACAGACAGTGGTAAACAGGGAGCGGTAAACAGGCAGTGGTAAACAGGGAGCGGTAAACAGACAGTGGTAAACAGGGACAGTGGTAAACAGGGAGCGGTAAACAGGGAGCGGTAAACAGACAGTGGTAAACAGGGAGCGGTAAACAGGCAGTGGTAAACAGGGAGCGGTAAACAGGCAGTGGTAAACAGGGAGCGGTAAACAGACAGTGGTAAACAGGGACAGTGGTAAACAGGGACAGTGGTAAACAGGGAGCGGTAAACAGGGAGCGGAAAAACAGACAGCGGTAAACAGGCAGTGGTGTAAACAGGCAGCGGTAAACAGGGAGTGGTAAACAGGGACAGTGGTAAACGGGCAGTGGTAAACAGACAGCGGTAAACAGGGAGTGGTAAACAGACACAGTGGTAAACAGGGAGCGGTAAACAGGCAGTGGTAAACAGGGAGCGGTAAACAGGCAGTGGTAAACAGGGAGTGGTAAACAGGCAGTGGTAAACAGGCAGTGGTAAACAGGGAGTGGTAAACAGGGAGTGGTAAACAGACAGTGGTAAACAGGGACAGTGGTAAACAGACAGTGGTAAACAGGGACAGTGGTAAACAGGCAGTGGTGTAAACAGACAGCGGTAAACAGGGAGTGGTAAACAGGCAGCGGTAAACAGGGACAGTGGTAAACAGGGAGCGGTAAACAGGCAGTGGTAAACAGACAGTGGTAAACAGGCAGTGGTAAACAGGGAGTGGTAAACAGGGACAGTGGTAAACAGGGACAGTGGTAAACAGGGACAGTGGTAAACAGGCAGTGGTAAACAGGCAGTGGTAAACAGGCAGTGGTAAACAGGGACAGTGGTAAACAGGGACAGTGGTAAACAGGCAGTGGTAAACAGACAGTGGTAAACAGGGACAGTGGTAAACAGGGCAGTGGTAAACGGGCAGTGGTAAACAGGCAGTGGTTAACAGGGAGTGGTAAACAGACACAGTGGTAAACAGGGAGCGGTAAACAGGCAGTGGTAAACAGGCAGTGGTAAACAGGGAGCGGTAAACAGGCAGTGGTAAACAGGCAGTGGTTAACAGGCAGTGGTAAACAGGCAGTGGTTAACAGGCAGTGGTTAACAGGCAGTGGTTAACAGGCAGTGGTTAACAGGCAGTGGTTAACAGGCAGTGGTAAACAGGCAGTGGTTAACAGGAAACGGTAAACAGGCAGTGGTAAACAGGGAGCGGTAAACAGGCAGCGGTTGACAGGCAGTGGTAAACAGGGAGCGGTAAACAGGGAGTGGTAAACAGGCAGCGGTAAACAGGGAGCGGTAAACAGGGAGCGGTAAACAGGCAGTGGTTAACAGGCAGTGGTAAACAGGCAGCGGTAAACAGGGAGCGGTAAACAGGGAGCGGTAAACAGGCAGTGGTTAACAGGCAGTGGTAAACAGGGAGCGGTAAACAGGCAGTGGTAAACAGGGAGCGGTAAACAGGGAGCGGTAAACAGGCAGTGGTTAACAGGCAGTGGTAAACAGGGAGCGGTAAACAGGCAGTGGTAAACAGGGAGCGGTAAACAGGGAGCGGTAAACAGGCAGTGGTTAACAGGCAGTGGTAAACAGGGAGCGGTAAACAGGCAGTGGTTAACAGGCAGTGGTAAACAGGGAGCGGTAAACAGGCAGTGGTTAACAGGCAGTGGTAAACAGGGAGCGGTAAACAGGCAGTGGTAAACAGGGAGCGGTAAACAGGCAGTGGTAAACAGGGAGCGGTAAACAGGGAGCGGTAAACAGGCAGCGGTAAACAAAGTATGTAGTTAAGTAAAAGAGAAGACTGTAAAATGTGACTAAAGTAAAAGTGTCCCTTTTAACCTTCACTTGAGTAAAAGTATTTACATTCAAATATACTTGCGTATCCAAAGTACTGTGGTTTATTACGACTGTAATGTTCCTATTATCAGTTTGGTCACTAGACTCTTTGCATCTCGTTTCACGTGAAAAGACTCTAATGTGACTCAACACACTGATCTATTAATAGAATGATATTAATGAGTCAAACACTGATTGATTTCTATTACAAAAGCTACTTAATTACAGTACAAATATACAGACAAAAGTATTGGGACACCTGACTTTTCCAGCCATATAATATATGTTTCTTCTCCAAACTGTTACGACGAAGATGGAGGCGCACACATAGTCTTTGGATACATAGGATTTTCGCTTTACTTGATTTAGGAGACCCAAACCTTCTCCAGCATGACAACGTAATTGAGCGCACTCCAGCTTTCCTCACCTCACCAACACCAGTACTGGCATTTACTCCTAAATCTATTAGAGCAGCTTCCCAGAACACTGGAGGTTATTATAATATTGAATGGTCAGGTGTCCACAAACTTTGTCCATGTAATGTATGCGATATAAAAATGCTATCAATGTGAATCACTTGTGGAATCACCAAAATCACCAGTTAACTGATCGTTCAATCTACTGGTGTTTCAGATGAAGCTGATTCATAAGAGGATTCTATCAGAAGCACCTCTTGAAGTAATAACACAAGCTGGCACAAAAAAAAACAGAATCTCCTTCTTCGTTCTGATTTTAACCCCAGCAGGTCTCCTCTAAAAAGCCGGCCAAAGCTCTGTCTCAATTAAGTCACCGCAAATAATTCACTTTCACAGTGATGACAGGGAACCGAGGCCTGCTGTTTTTTTTTTTTGTGTCGAGCGCTCGCCTGTGATCTCTCCTATTCAATATAAAAAAAAAAAAATAATAATAGGAAGAACATTTCTTAGGGATGAGAAAAGTAAAAAAAGTAAAAAAAAAAAAAATAAACAAAAAAACTAAATTAAAGCATTTGTTATTAAGCCAAATGGATGTCATCGGGTAGCCTACATGTAAAAAATGCTTTTCAATAACGTAAAGTCGAGCCAAAAACCTGCCAGGAAGACGGTTTGACTGTGCTGAGAAACACATGAGCATTGTGCAGCGCTTGGCAACGCTGCTGCGTATCACTCTTCCTGAAGAATGAGGGTTGTTTTAACATGAGTATAATGCATATATATATATATATATATATATATATATATATATATATATATATATATATATATATATATATATAGAGAGAGATTTTCAGACAATTTATTTTTTATGGCGTTGCAAAAGTTTCAAAATGGATGCAAGATCTGGAAAATATGCCTCTGGAACTACAGAACCTACGTTACTTACTGTCTGCAGACAATTTACTTGCTGAATAACGGCTTAGAAAAGTGAGACCGAAAAAAAAAAAAAAAAAAGTTTTATCAGAGCGAGATGAAATCTTTCACGTGACATTTCCTTCTTGGCCCTGCTCGAATCTGCTCTTTCAGCTTTGTGGAAAAAAGTCGCATCTGTAAGAGTTTTTTTGAGAATTGAAGGCTTATAAAGCCGATATATTGGACTATTTATTTTCTGTAGGAACACATTTTACCCTATAAAGAGGCCTAATGGCATTTACACAGCCACTCTGATGCACAAAGCCAATAGGAGATTTATAGGCAGTGTGCTTTAGTGTCAGCTAGGGGCTCACTCACGGGCCAAGCCAGATGGATTTAATAATCGATGACGGCAAACCCGAGTATCTAAAGCTGAAGGAACCTATGCGGTACCGCGTCCACTCATTGTGCACATGGAATAAATGGCGTGATGCCCGACGATCGGTGCGAAACCGTCGCTCACCTCCTCCAGGCTCATCTTCTGAAGCTCCTCCTCCCAGGCGTCCCTCTGGCTGCGGTGGTAAGCTGAGGGCGGAGCCAGGTCCTGTAAGATGTGGGGGTCTCTCTCATGACAAAGGGCTGTGAGGTGGCCAATGTACAATTTCAGCTTACTGCGGTTCTGATTGAGGTCTATGAGAGGGGGAATAATCTGTACAAAACACACAAAAAAAAGAAGAGAAGAGTTCCGTTAGCAATACGATCCAGCCGATATACGTCCAGTGTGCGGCAACGGGTTCCAAGCAGGAAGCACGTTTAAGAAGCCAGGACACAAATGGAATATCGGTTACCATATGTGACCGGTACGGGAGAGCCAGTTTTGTAAAAAAGCAATAAACAGTGACACGACGTAAACGATTTCAGATGATGAAGAAAAAATGTGTAATATAAAACACATTACCGTATCACAGTAAATCACAATCACATAATGGCGCAATCAAAATTCTTGGTGGAAGAAGGAACTGAAAGAAGTGAAAATATTTTTCCGAGACCAGAAACCTTATCGTACATCATCGCTCAAGTTTGATTTGTAATTGTACAAACATTCCACACAATTACGGACTTTTTCTGATTGTCCTGTACTGCGGCGATAATGGGGAACCTTACGTAAACACAAGCTCAGCCCCGCAGTAAGTGATTCAAACTCAGCGCAAAAAGGAAACACACATCCGTAAAGGATGCATGAAATTTTCATTTGAACTCGGAGACCCAAACCTGTTCCAGCATGACAATGCAAACCCTGTACACAAAGCCAGCTACATGAACATCTGCTACACAGGGGTTGAAAGTGTGTGGAAGATCTTCTGCTAGAGACCATCCCAGAAGAGTAGAGGCTACTTTAAAAGAGTGGTATCAAAACGTTTTGAGACTAGTGTTGTAACACGCCAACAGATGGCAGCATGAGGCTGCACGCGCAGTCACAGGGAGCACCGACCTTTATAAGTCAGTGTGCCAAAAGACAGCGTCTTTTGCGAGAGCGGGAGCCGTGTGACCGGTGCTATTCTGACCATGTGCATTACCACGTCTGCTATTCCGACCACGTATAAATATATATAATGACCTGCCATACGCAGCCGATCTCACATGTTGAGTGAAATGTACACTCATTCAGACCATATGTGCCATGGAGTGCCTTTACATGGGCTTTTATAAGAAGTGAAGTTTGGGTATAAAAGAGATGCTCGGCCCAACACATTCTTCATTCCTGACTCCGTTTGATATTCTAGCACAGAGTAAAAGAGAAAGATGGACAAAATCCTGCCGCTCCAGAAAGGAGGGAGGGAGGAAACGAGAGGTGTGGGCAGACAGGAGATAGTGTGGAGTCATGTAACAGGATAGGCGTGCTAACGTACACCCAAAACTCGGCCTGCCAGAAGCCTCCTAACTGCCTGGCTCAGGCTTTTAAGAGATTGAGTGTTGCATCTGCTAAACACTCGCTATTGTCTTTGGACTGCTCGACAAAGAGAGGATCGTTTCCCTGAGCTTCTGCATCCAAGATGTGGCAAGAGAAGATTGACAGCTTCTCATCCTTTGTTAATGAAGTAGAGTAGAACTTGATGTCGAGTAGATGCTCCTGGCAGGCTTCATTTATCAAGCACACATTTATTCTTCAAATTGTTCCCAAGAGCGTTTACAGGAGAAATATGGTATTCGGGAAAATCTATCAAGTTTCGAAGAACCTTCGGATCCTAACAGAGAATATTAAGTTGGAAGAAGTACCTCACTGGTTAAAATGTTGGTGGAGGTGGTGGCTTCGTGGTTAAGGCATTAGACTTTGGATCTGAAGGTCATAAGTTTAAATCCCAACCAGACATATTTGAGCCCCTGAGCAAGACCCTTAACCCCATAGCAGCTCAGTTGTATGAATGATAAATGTATGTCGCTCTGGATAAAGGAGTCTGAGAAATGCCATTATTGTAAATGTTGGACTTTTTAATGGAAGATCTTGAGATCAAATCCCAGCACCGCCAAGCTACCATTGTTGCACCCTTAAACAAAGCCCTTAACTCTCAGCTGGCTCAGGTGTATAAATGATACCATTGTGAGTTGTTTTAGATAAAAGAAACTGCAAAAAACCATGAATGTAAATGTAATGTCAGTGTATGAGTTTTATATATATATATATATATATATATATATGATCACATATATACATATACACTTACAAGGTGGTATCAATGTGTTTTGTAACACACCAACAGATGGCAGCACGAGGCTGCACACACCGTCACAGTGAGCACCGACCTTCATAAGTCAGTGTGCCAAAAGACATCATCCTGTGTACATCAGGAGCTGTGCAACTGGTGCTATTCTGAACACGCGAGTTACCATGAACAGCAAGTTAGAACGCCCGGTCACCGAGCTCTCCTAACACGTGAGTATCTCCCCGGAAACAACACAACCTCACTTCTGCACTCACCCTACTCACCAGATTTGGCTCATCTGGACTTCGGCCTCTTACTCGAAGATCAAGATTAAGCTGAAAGGTCGCTGTTTTTGACACTATTGCGGAGATCGAGCACAGAAGGTGATCAATATGCTTCGAAAAAAGACTTCCTGGACACATTACAGGGGTGGCAGGAACGCTGAGAGCACTGTATTATATATATAGACTTTTAAACATAATACATATACATTATACATAAATGTACTTATTTTTTAGTCAGAAGTTAATCCATAAATGAGACTGTGCTCTGAAGTCTTCCGTTCTCTGCTTCATCATCATCATTTTTTGGAATTTTCAATGTGCATTTTATGGCCCAAATAAAAGCTACTTTTGCACCGTGAAGACAATTTACTTAACAGTTGCTCTTTCAGCACATGCACAGAAATATATAGAAATACTTGTGCAAATCTGTCAGGTTTCATTAGATTAGGCTTCGGTAAAACTTTTTTTTTTTTTTTTTTTTTTTACAGAAAACTGCATTAAAAGCTTCATAACGAGGCCAAGGGTTTGGGTTAAACAGCAAAATGTGAGGCAAGTGGGACAGAGGGATATAACACAAACAATGAACTGAAAAGCTAAAAGAAAGAAGCAAAGAAAGGTTACTTGCCACCAGTAATAATGTGCTCCTTTGAACTATAAGTACTTCAGCTTTACAAGACCGTATGAAAGTTGGGTTTTTATTGATAGCTAGGAATAATAGCGTACATGTGCGGATTCCTGACTCTACCCGAATGCTAGGTGCCATGTGCTCAGCCTCACCTAAAAACCTCAATCAGGGATTTATTTACCAGTCCAGGTAACACATGGAGTATATTTAGGACCAGAAGAGAAGAGATTGAGGATTTTAGGCAGGAGGATAATAAAAGACCTAAACCTCTTTAACTGAAGTTCTCCCAAAGCCAAGCTCTTAAGTGCAAAAAACAGACGCCTTCAAATCTCTTTAGCTGTAGCAGCCTCTTATTCTTTCCCCTCTCTCTTAGACAAACATTCTAGTTCACTTGAAGCATTTTGTTCCTGCAGGGCCAAGAAAATTTGTTTCCACTACAACTTGTTCCTCCTATAGCTTTAAGTAAGGAGGAAAGGGATCCATCGCTCATGCTGAAAACAAATGTCCTCCCGAGTGCTACGCCATTCTTCTAGCCGAGCAACAGCCGACCCGCTTCTTCTCTCCAGTGATAAACAGCTCAACAACACCGTAGCATACTGTGCTAGCATGTATAGTACACGCAGACGAGTGGATCGTTCCAGAAACGCTTCACGAGGATGGATGAGTCCTGCTCTTAAGGACGAAGGCAGTTATATTAGCAGTTAGCATCAATCTCACCGGTTGGCAGACGTTTTCCGGTCGCTGGAATTTGTCATCGGTGTTTTCGCTAATGTCATGTTATTCCGTTGAATTTAAAAAGCTTCGGTGGTGAAGCGAGGCCATAAATAACGGGGAAAAAACCCAACAACAAATATTATGTCCAGGCGGTAAATTTATGATGTTTTTTTTTCCCTCCGTTCAAAGGAACGTTTGTCGTTTTGTGTTAGTGTGTGTGTATGTGTGCATGTCTTGTAAATAACATTGTGGAAAAATGATGTAACACGATGGTCAGAATTTCATCTATCTTTATTCGGTGCTGTCTCCGCTCAAGTCCGTTCGTTCTCCACAAAAGTGTATTCAGTGTCTATTAGACTGTAATCCAAGATCGCAGATGCTGGCTTTGAGTGCTTCCCACAGATGGGTGAGGTATACGGGCAGTGAACCGGGGAACTGCGCTTTCGAACGTTATTCCCATTTTCCTGTCACGTTCTACTTTGAAAACCGCACAGACTCTTGGCTGAGAGTCTTTTGGCTTGTGGGTAGTGGATACTTAAGTATACTATAAGTGCTACTATAAGTGAGGAAGATGAAGTAGTCGCCTCTGGTTGTACAAAAAAATTGGACACCGAAACTCCGATGCGCTCTCTAGCTTTTCCAACATCAGAACTCCTCGAAGGAATCTTGCGCAGCCACTACTTCATTATGTCGTCTCTAAAAGAAGCTGTCTTCATGCTAGATGCCGGACTGAAGTACATGTCCACACGTACCTGGCACTGTCATACCTCGGAACCTCCCCCTACCTTTTTCCAATGGCCATGAGAAAAAAGAGCAGGGCGCTCAACACAGAGCCAGCCTCGCCGTTCTCTTCCCCCTTCATCAATCAGCCGTCAGTTCATTTGGCGCTATTTGATACCCGTGCTGAGAAGGATCTCGTGGATCAATGCTGTCAGTCAGGCAGTCCATCAGAAAGGAGCCTTACGATGGCTTCCTCCACATGGTCGAGAGCAAGGGGAGTCCCAGTGCGACAGAAACCCAAACTCCGAAGTCGGCCTACAAGGTGGGGGTGGATCTGAGGATCACAAAAAGGGGCCACCATATAGACCTCTTGGTTGCACAAGCCAGACCTTAATGCACATCCTTTCCTTATGGCTGCGACTTCTTTTGGGATATCCGCTTACAGCCGCACAGTGCTACTTGGCTAACAGAGGGAAAAAGATAAATGGATGGTCGACTGCAAAACCTAAAACCTGCAGGGCTTGACGAAGCCGGTGGGCCTGTGATCATTAAAGACATCTGATGAAAAATCTCTTCTCATTTCTAAGACTTTGTAGCCTTTTTAACCTATTTGGTGAGACGTTTAATTCTTGGAAACTGAGAGAGCCCTCATCCTCCGTCTCACTCCCGCTGGCAAAGAGATGTTGTTTTGTTTATGAAATTTGAGAAAATTAGGTACTCTTTAACGATCTAGCACTATTTATTTTTTTTTGCCAAACTCTGGCAGCCCCTTCGTGAAAAGTTCTAAGCTTTTCAGCCTGACCCTGTTCTATGTGATTGAGTCCCCTCTTGGCCCCCAATTCCCAGCCTAGTTTTGGATACGATTTATCTATAGCTTGGTCAACACACTGTAGAACTGTATTTGCTATATGTAGGCTTGCACTAGTGTTTTTTTTTGTTGTTTTTTTGCAGGTGGTGAAAAAGCAAACAACAAATCGTCATTGTTGGATATACAAGTGAGTTTCTGTAAAAAAAAAATACGGAAAATCAACTTACAATGGAGCAAAAAAACTCAAAGAAAAACGGCCAACACACACACTAGCGCACACAAACGTTCTCTGTTTCGCTCTCCAGTCTTGACCCCCTTACGTCCACGGCAATCTGAGCACAGAGCACAGATGTGGAATGGAGATTAAGAGCAGGTGAGTTTGTCTGTCTTCCGATGTGGTCGTATCGTATATTTGAGCGCCTCCACCTTTCTGCGCTGCCTCTCTCCACAGCTTGCAATATGCCTCTATTAACCATGCACGCACACAATCCATTCCTTTGCACAGCCTTATAGAGCACAACACACACACACACACACACACACACACACACACACACACACACACACACACACACACACACACACACACACACACATCAGCAGCATTCATTTTCTTTTAAAGACACAAGATTTATGTGTATTATGGTTTGGAGGCTGTAGTTTTTTACGAACTCGGAGCCTCGTCACCTATTTATGCAGGCGTTTTATACGAACGGCATTAGATTTATACACTTAGGAGTGTGTGTGTGTGTGTGTGTAAGGGGTTTTATGGCCACTGACATGCGCAGGCTAGAGCTGATTGGCTAATATAAAGAGCAGGCCTTTAATAGTACAGCAAGAGAGTAGAGAAGCCAGGGCAGGTCTGTGTTGACTCTGGAGAAGTACAGAGGGAAATTTCACTCCCGACTCGCAATGTCCCTTCCATAGCGCCAATTAAACAGACCATGAAGTCTGCCGTCTATAGACTTGTGTTCCATTCGTTTTGTGCGATGTGTTTGCTTCATAACAATTAGTAAAAGGTAGGATAGTCTGCCAAGATGAAATTTTAAGCGCTTGCCAAAAGGTAGGAAAGGCTGTTTGGGATTACATTCAGCCTCAGGAAAAGATTAAGTAAGTGTTGGTCAGGGTTAAGACCTTTGAGGTGCCACAGGTTAGGGTTAAATAGGTCAGAAAAAAAACAAAGAGATGGCACACGAGGTGGCATTAAAAATGTTCGAGACTAGCTCTGTTTACAAGAAAGTACTTTATTTGTTCAAGTTGATTTCTAGAGCGCTTTTCACAATGGACATTGTCTCAAAGTAGCTTTACAGAATTTAAGAATGAAAAGGAATGATGTGTGTTAATCCCTGATGAAGCCTGGGGGCGACTGTGGTGAAGGAAAAACTCCCTTAGGTGTTATGAGGAAGAAACCTTAAGAGGAACCAGACCCAAAAGATGAACCCATGCTCATTTGGGCGATATAAAGAGTCTGAATATAAATCGTGAAACAATACAAAATCGATGTTTCCACACAGCAATACAGCCCCCATCGTTCCTGCCATGTTTCTGGCGGGAAAACTCTCGGTGACAGGGTACGCTGGTGGTAAAGCACGTGTGCAGAATAGCACCAGTCACACAGATCCTAGTGTACACAGGATGCTGTCATTTGGCACACTGAGTAATAAAGGTGCTCCTGTGACTGTGTGTGGAGCTTTGTGCTGCCATCTGTTGCCGTGTTCTAAAACTAGTCTTGAAACTTTCAGAGACCACCTCGTACAGAGAGGAGAAAAGTTTTTTTATATACTGATAATTACGTATGCTATAAAAAAAAATCATAAAACAATGTATGCACTGTTATATAACCATTTCTGGTCCTGCACCAAGGTGGAATGAACTTCCCCTAGATGTCTGAACAGCTGAGTCACTGCCTATCTTCAAACAATGGATGAAGAACTACCTCTTCGTCACACTTTTATGAGAACACCCTACCATTACATCATTATGAGGACACCCTACTGTTAAACCCAAATGAGGACACCCTACAGTACCATCACACCCAAAGGAGAACACTCTACAGTACCACCACACCCAAATGTGGACACCCTACAGTACCACCACACCCAAATGAGGACACCCTACAGTACCACTACACCCAAATGTGGACACCCTACAGTACCACCACACCCAAATGAGGACACCCTACAGTACCACCACAACCAAATGAGGAAACCCTACAGTACCACCACACCCAAATAAGGACACCCTACAGTACCACCACACCCAAATGAGGACACCCTACAGTACCACCACACCCTACAGTACCACCACACCCAAATGAGGACACCCTACAGTACCACCACACCCAAATAAGGAAACCCTACAGTACCACCACACCCAAATGAGGACACCCTACAGTACCACCACACCCAAATGAGGACACCCTACAGTACCACCACAACCAAATGAGGACACCCTACAGTACCACCACACCCAAATGAGGACACCCTACAGAACCGTCACACCCAAATAAGGACACTCTACAGTACCACCACACCCAAATGAGGACACCCTACAGAACCGTCACACCCAAATAAGGACACTCTACTCAAATGTATTAGGATTTCCTTGAACCAAATGGCTGAAACCATCTCCAGCATGACAATCACACATGGTCAAGATCTCCACATATACATTACGTATTCTGGCTCTGATATATTCTTAGAACACATTCTTACTCAAGGGCCACGTTTCAGCTCTTGCCCAAAACTCTTGATACGTCTGCCCACCCTGCTACACAGGGACACTAATGCATCATGTTCACACAAAAACTCCCATGAGCACTTCAGAGACAGAGGCCTCTGGAACATCTCACAATGAAATAGAAAACGGAAAAGGAAGATGAAACTAGCTCTTTATCCTGAGGTCAATGTAGAATTCCCACCCCAGTACAGCCACTCATCACCATGAAACCCCTGCGGAGAGGCAGGGAGAAAATAACGTGGGGAGAACCAAAGGAAGAAGCCCCTTACATCCAGGGGCAGATGCATGTAACAGACCAGACACACAGAGGTGCAGAGGGTATAAAACATGACCCAGGCAGGATTTAGATCTAGATGAAGTGAGTGGTAGGCTCAGTAGGCCGGATAGACACACAGCGAAACTGTGCTGAGTGACTGACAGAAACATAGCGAGTGTGTCAGCGTGGCGAAATACAACCTCTTACACAAGGATGTATATCCCGCCGAGTAGCAAAGCATCCGACAAGCGTAAAGCACACATGCGGATTCAGCAAAGCAGAGTTCAGCCAGTTGTTGATAATCATATGCTAGGAGAAGGAGGAGGAGTCAGACAAAAGAACGGGATAAGCAGGGGTTGAGTGATGACGAAGTGAAATAGATGTGAGAATGGAAAAAAAGAGATCGGGGGAAAAAAAAAAAACGAGGGTGGAACGCTTCGGCTCTCCTTCCTTCTCCATTCTTCTTCATCTCTCATGCTCATGCTGTCCATGGATGGTTAAGTGCTAAATGAGCTGGGAGATTTAAGATGACTGTTGTACAGAGGAAGCTGAGGCCTGTGCTGGTGCTCTAAATCACACCAACTCCAAGTCTTGACAGAGGGGTATGGGTTGGGAGGGGCAGCTTGTACTGCCACATGCCTCCTGTACACATGCCTGGAAGGTTTTAGAGTCAGTTGATGGGCTGTTGGAAGTTTATTAGCAATTCAGGGGGATTTCAGGATTTCGGGTACAATTACAAAGCAACTCAGGTGTTCGCTGACTTGGTATTTGTCTTGTCCACTGATTCCGATGATCTTTTTTGTCTCAAGTAGAATGGGGCATAGTCGTTCACCTCCCTGCGGTGTCCCATGGAAAACCTGTACCCTCTCGTTAACACTTCTGGAGGAGAGTGGGTATAAGGGCTAAGAAACGACACAGAAGGCCACTGTAAAAATACGAGCCAAATTCTCTTGCTAGAGGGATTGCAACCCAGTAAGAGTCTAATCTCACGGGACAGATACAAAGTGCCGATAGAAAAATGCAAAGAATACGAATCAACTCAATTTATGTGAAAAGACTCTAACGTTACTCTCAGTGCTATTAATAGAATGATATAAATCAGTCACTGATTGAAATCTATCACAATGATCATGAGTCCAAAAACTGCAAAAAAAAAAAAAAAACCCTTCCCAAAAAAACAAGCAAAGTGTTGTGGCGAGTTCGAGTCAGGAGTTTCTCTCATCATTTATTCCTCTCAAAAAATTCCTCTCCTGGTTCTGTTGAACAACAATCAAAACAAGTTTAAAACAGAGTGTGCCCTCAACCCTGATTGGTGGTTTGCGGGGAGCTTAAACAGTTTTTAATCCACAAATAAAGAGGAACGACTGTTTTCGCAAAATATAGTTGAAGTTAAAGTAACCAACCCCAGCCACTCTTAGTGCCGGTCCCAAGCCCGGATAAATGGGGAGGGTTGCGTTAGGAAGGGCATCCAGCGTAAAAACATGTGCCAAATCAAACATGCGGCTGATCCGCTGTGGCGCCCCTTAACGGGAGAAGCCGAAAGAAAGATAGTTAAGGTTAAAGTAAAAGTCACCCCAAATGGAATTACCTCAGTAAACTACAGATATGCGAAAAAGCTACTTAAGGACAGTAACAAATTACATTTCATTCTTTTCTGTTCACTACTGGTCTTGGATTTGATCTTCATTTACTACTCAAATCTGACTTTATTACCATGAACAAAATGATCAGTCAAGCCTAAAGCAGGTAGTAGATTATATCTGTAATTTCAACATTACAATCCTGATTTATTGCCGTGTTCTTCTCATGCAGCTGCCAGAGTTTGTCAGGTTTTGAACAATCAGATATGTACGTAATCAATCTGGTGCCACGTTAAATCACACAAGCAAAACTATTTAAAACAAGTATTTACACTTTACTGGCCACAAGTTTCAGAATCCTGAAAACTGCTGTATGACTGTTTATTTACAATTTAAAAAACGTTCGGGAACTGGGACTACAATGAGCTGTCTGGCAACACATACAGTCCTGGTTTGAAAAAGATTTATAGCATTTAGAGTGGAAAATAAACACCGTTTGTAATGCTAGATTTATGATGCTAGCCTGCAAATGGAATTGCAATACGTTAGTCTTCAATAAGCGATAGGCAAAAAAAAAAAAAATCCATGCATTAAAGTTCATTGTTGAGGTTGCCATCTGATGGATGCTTACGTGCAGGAATGTTTGAGGCAACAATAGGCTTAAGCCATCATAGCAAACATTATATTAATTACAGCCCAAATCCATAATCGTAGTTCTTGAGTTTCACTATCCACAGTAACCTCATGGATGTTCAGGTTGTTTAAGTGGAGAACAGCAGCAGCAGCAGCAGCAGCAGCAGCACTCCATCCAGAAGTAGGGCATTGTTAAATTAGACAGGTCCAGAAATAATAAACGGACAAAATCAGTGGTATTGCTGAGGATGGAGCCGCCAGGAAAGAGGAAAAGAAGAAGGCCAAGGAGGAGGTTTATGGATGTGGTGAAAGGAGACATGCAGGTAGTTGGTTTGAAAGAGTTAATTAATATTCTATTAATAGATCAGTGTGCTGAGAGTCACATTCGAGTCTTTTCACACAAACTGAGTTGATTAAGTAAAGAGTCTTGTGATCAAAATGATCATAGGAATATTAGAACTGTACTTTGGATACTTAAGTACATTTGAATGTAAATACTTTTGTACTTTTACTCAAGTGAAAGTTTAAAGGGACACTTTTACTGGAGTCACATTTTACCGAGTGGATCTACTTTTACTCAACTACGTGGTTTGTGTACTTCATCTACCGCTGTTTAATACTAAAGTAACCCGACTAACAATTAATTCTCTCACCTATAATCAACAGCTGGGGAGGAATAAAGCAACCGCGCTGTCGAGGCCATGCCCTCCAATGTACGTTTAATTTGTGGGGATTTTCCACTGCTCATGGTCACGGTCTATTATTTAATGATATTATGAGTGATTTCCTTTCCCAGCCTGGAGAAGGAGAGCTGGTGGGCCAGATGCCTGGGGAAAAGGGCTCCAACATCCGCCTATTAACACATCCTGCAGTGTGGCACCCCGTGCCAGAGGCCCCAAAAAAAGTTCCACCGTCACAAACCTCAAACTTAACCGGTTCGTCAGCCCTGAATGTCACGTCTCCGCCGCGTCCTGCGAGTTCATGGGGTTCAAAGGAAGGATTTTGATCATTTGTTTCTCGGAATTATTATTTATGAAAGAAAAACAACAACCTGCATGTTCTGACCGCAGTTGAACGTTTTTAGTCGTGTCATTATGTGATCTCCCAAGCCAAGAATAACGGCAAGGATCGATCTCGTGGTAGCGCTAAGCTAACAAGAAAGGAAAACCAAACAATTTTTTTTGATCCCTTAATACCAAGGGAATGTGTTTTTCTCGACGATGAAACACCAGTAACACGGTGGTTAAACTGGCTACGACAATCTGTTTTCCTATTTTTACTCGGCACATCCTTCAATTGTTGACATCCAAGAGAGAAACCAGAAACGTGTTTGTGTCATTAAATTGTATTTTCCTTAGTTGACGTATCCCGGAGGGACGAGCCAAAGCCTTTGGTTTTTGCCGAGACCTTAAAAGTGAGGGAAAAGTATTCCGCAGAACGGCATCTTTATGCCAAGAAGATCTGAGAAGGGGCAAAACACACCAGCAGACAAAAGTGTGCCTATGCACGGGAGGCAACGAGATAACGGGAAAAAGAGGGAGAGAAGATTAAAGTGCTGAAGTTTAATATCTAAAGTCAGGGAGAAAAAAAAAGCTCGGAGGCCCCTTCAGAAATGAGCAAAGCGTGTCTTGCTCCACTTTTCCATGCGATTAAGGAGATAAATATCAGCCTGAGAGGTGTTGAACGGATTGCTGTGCTATTTATAGATGCAGGGAAAAAGTCGGATTGGAGATCTGAACAGCGTGAAAGCAGAATGTTAGGGGAGATAAAACCATCGCCGAAAATGAAATGACAAGTGTACATGCAACTAAGCGCGCACACAATTTCTAGCCAACTTGGCAGAGGACCTCACACTTCGCCCCAGGGAAAACGCAGACGTTCTGAAACTGAAGTGCCACGGCGAGTCAGCCTGATGTTCAGCAGGGACTTTATTTATATAGATCTTGGAGCACAGCTCGGAATTCCAGAGAGATTTTGAAAGTTCTAGTCAGGATTCCAGAGAGATCTATAGACTCCTGAGGATTCCAGAAAGTTCTTTTCGTAGTCTTTTCTGGATCCCAGAAACTTTCTAAAGTTTGATATAGGAACCTGAGATATATTCCGGTTTACAATGAGAATTCTGAACTCTATTCAAGATCTCAAGAACGATTTTTAGTTTATGTTTAGAATCCTAAATCAATTTTCTGGAGTTCTGTTCTCGATCCTAGATACATTTTTTAAGTTCTGTTCTTGATCCCTGGGAGATTTCTACATTCTGATCAGGATCCTAGGATCCTAAGAGAGGTTTGGGGAGTATCATTCAGGATTCCAGAAAGATCTATACATTCTCCTGAGGATCCCAGATTTTTTTCAAGTACTTTTCAGCACCCTAGAAACATTTCTCGGTTCTGGTCAGAATCCCAATAAGTTTGGAGTTCTAGTCAGGATTCCAGAGAGATCGATACATTCTCTAGAAGATCCCAGAGAGTTCCTTTCGGGTTCTTTTCAGGATCCCAGAAATATTCTGACGGTTAATACGGGAAACTTGGACATATTCAGGTTTCCAGGATGATTTCTGATTTCTATTCTGAACTTTTTAGGATCCCAGAGAAAATATTTGAACTCGGTTCAAGAGCTTAGGTTCTGAGTTCTATTCAAAACACCAAAAAGATTGTGGAAGTTCGTTCAGGAGAGAATTTATGAGTCCAAGTTTTGCAGAAGATGATTCCGAAGAGACTGTGCAGTGGTAATAAAAAAAAAAATGTGACCACACAGAGGACCAAACTCATCAGATCACATTTAGATTATCAATCCGTCCGCAGAGGTGGTGTGTGGTTCCGATTCAGAAGTGTCAACATTGCTAAAAAGAAATAAGATTCACCACAAAATCACTAGCATCTGTTGGTGGATGAGACAGATGGGTTTTTTTTTCCCCCTCTGTAAATGTGCGTCAAAGCAACTGTAAAGCAGCGAGGCACATGCTTGGTGTGAGAGTTACTGAAATAATAAGCAGCTTCTCCGTTCTTTAACCACAGAATCAGCGTGAAGCAAAAAGTTACTGCAACGAAAAGCAAATCTTTCATGTTGCGCATACTTTCCCCTTCACTGAACTGTTTTTTTCCCTGCCGGGCGAATTTTATTTGCATTTTGTCTGACTGTTGTTTTGTCTTAAAAGCCTGAAAGAAAGCAGCAGTTTACCAGTGGCTCCCGTATTGTCATGGCAAGCGGTTTACCATTCTGTCATCACAAGCCAAAATGGAACACTCAACGTCTGTCAACTGCCTTCGTCTTTCTGCGCGCCGTTGTATACGACAGAAATTCATTTCCCTCAGATATCATCATTGATGATTACATTTTTCCCTCCCCGACTCCTGAGCAACCCGTTTACGCCGGCGTTTTAGTGGCACGTAAAAACAAACAAAAAAAACTACGCTTACGAGAATAAAGTCGCAGCGCTAAAAGAACGAAGTCAAAATCACGAGTATTAACGCTGCATTTTGTGACCTTAGAGGGCGCTGTTGCTCAAATATGTAAATGATCCTTTTCCGTACAGTTCAATTAGCGCATCTGGTTCTCCATGATAACAGACTGTTCTTCAAAGTGCGTTCAAGGTAACGTGTACTTCGCCAGGTGCGTTTTCAAACAGACATAGCAAACTTTTCTGGGTCACCGATTTTAAGCTGCATTTGAGCAAATTTCCCTGGTCATAGAATTTGGTGTAAACGCAGACACACCAGTCCTTCAGCCGGTACTGCTACGACTTTTTTTTTGTAATCTTAGTTCAAAGCCGTTGTACACATTTGATGGACGAACTTGGGGAAAAAAAAGAAAAAGGTTCAGTGTTACAGAAGGAAAGGAACAGCAGAAAGTGTGCTCCATGGAACTCGTGCCCCTTAAAAGCCCAAACAGAGCGAGGGCCCCACAACGGTCTACCCTGCTGTCTGCACCGGGCCCACGGAGCCAGAGGCCAGCTTTTATATTGGACTCATATGGAAGGAGGAATGTTTTAACAATGACCCCCTGCGATTTCCCGACTAACACGTGTGTTCAATTTTAATCGAATTATCCATGAGTCAGAAAGAGAGAGAGAGAGAGAGAGAGAGAGAGAGAGAGAGAGAGAGAGAGAGAGAGGAAAAAGAGTCGGACCGGAATAAACAATGTGAGTACAAATATAAATCACATAGGTTTATATAAACGACTATAACAGAGCTGTTGAAACCGAGCGTTACTGAAAAACAAACTGTACACTAGTCCTTTCATTGCTATAATAATGAGGGTGGCTATGCTTCTGAATGAGTTCAGCAGAGGGCAAAAATGCTGACCACCAGTCCAGAGCACAGAGTACCCACTGACCCATGCAATAACAAGCGATGGCCAAGCTCCGTTTTATACTTTTCTATACAAATCCACGGTCCAAGCGGTTCGTAATGCTGAGGGTCACCCGAGGTGAGACGAGGTGAGATCCCGATGAAGTATTCATTACTTATATAACTGCTGTGTTCTGGATCCGTGATGACTGAGTCACTTTCAATCTCTGTGACAACCGAAGCTGATGACTTCATGTAGCGGTGAAATGGGGGACAAAGACCAGATGTCAACAATGTGACGGTGCTTCTTTAGCAGGGAAAGAGAAAGACCTTCAGACCTTTGGCGCTGGAACGACGACTGAGCTCAGACCGAGCGGTCAAAGTATCGGGCTGCTCATTACAGTGCTCGAGAACGTATAATTAGAGCTGAAGGTCAAGGAAAGATGCCAGGAGGAGAGCTTTTTGTCCAATCGTTTTAAGACCACCGGTAGTGATTCCTATTACAGATGTAACGTGTGCTTAGATAAACGTGTATTGCCGGCTTGGGGTTCTTTAAAAACGACCGATGAATCAAACAAAATGTGTCGCCTGGCTCGATAAACAGGAACGCAACATCAAAGTATGATAAGAGGCATGCTTCTGAAAAATAGATAAAACTAAAGGGGACTAAGACTCGAACCAAAACACAATCAAAAGTCCCTGGAGAACGACGGACAAAAGCAAGCTACAAGGACGAGGTGTGTCTGGTTGGTTAAGCATGGATGATTAAGGGCCTTGCTCAAGGGCCCCAAAGTGGCAGCTTGGTGATCCCGGGACTTGAACCCCCGACCTTCCTTACAGTAACCCTAAGCCTTGACTACTGAGCTCCCACTTTCCCAAGACTTGCAACACACTCTGGTCTTTTATTACCTCTGAGTATGAAGAGTCCTAGCGAGACACCTGGACACATTCCCTGTATAAACATCTGCACGTTAACTAAACAGCTGCGGTCCCCATAAACCAGGCTGTGACCCAGAACTAGCTCGTAGAAGAGTTTCAATACAGTTCTAGAAGAAAAGTCTATGAGTCTATAATTTTTTGTGTTTTGACCTTAAAAAGTCACAAAAATGTCCATATATCACAATCAAATGTAAATAAAAAGAGATTATTTCTAAAAGGTAACTAGTCTGTGTTGTGAAAAATGTTGGAGACCCCTGTACCAGACTGTGATTGACCAGCGTTCATCGCACCAAACACAGCGGACATCAGACTTCTGTGAAATACTGAGGTGAACAAAGATGAATTAAACGGGACCACCTGCAATCCGATATGAACAACAACAAAAAAGCCCCCGAGTCGTGATTCAGTAATTACTCATGCTAATCGTGCATGTGCACCAGAACTTTCCACATCTGGAACATTAGCGAGAGCACGGTTCCCTGAACTCGGGTCTAAATGTATTTACAGGTTTTGTGAAGTAATAGAAGTGAAGAGCTAAATTAGTTCGACAAGCGCGGCTTTAGCGCAGGAAGTCGGGGATCTAATAGAAATTCCGCGTTGGATCTCGTTAGAGCGAACAGCTTAACAGGTTTGTGATGTATTAGAACTGCTGCATTAAGTAGAACATTAGCAGATGAATCGATTTCTTTTCCTGGAATATAACACAGTGAGTGTGGGAAGCAGTCCTGCTAACCAGAAAGTTAAATATAAAGCAGGAATGCACACAACATCCTCATTGCTAAGAAGACAGATGAACATTGCTGCATGAATGGGTGCAGAGAGAGAGAGAGAGAGAGAGAGAGAGAGAGAGAGAGAGAGCCAGAGAGAGAGAGAGAGTGAGACAATGACTCAAACCTCTGGCTATATGGAAACAACAGCACAGGTTTTTTACTAATTATATTTACGGTTACAGTAGAGAATAATCCAGACTTGCGAAACATATTTATGTGTGTATGTAAACATATTTATGGCATTTGGTGGATTGCTCTTATCCAGAACAACTTCTCATTCATACAACTAATTAGCTATATGATTAAGGGCCTTGCTCAAGGGCCCAGAAGTGGCAGCTTGGTGGTGTGGCTGGGATTTGAACTCATGACCAAGTCATTGGAAGTGTGTGAACTCGAAAAAGAAGAATGCCGAATGCACCCCTGGGCCTTCTCACCTCATCTACCTGACTTTAACACCCTTGTGAACGTAAATCTCCATAAAATCGAGTGGAACATCTTCTCAGAAAAATAAATGTTGCAGGGATGTACAGATTGTACATAATCTTATGGTTGGGTGTCCGCAAACTTTTGTCTATAGTGTAACTTTAAAAATGTTAAAATTAATATTTTAGATTGTATACATCCAAAAGTGAACCAGGCTTTAGAAAGATTAATGCACCAGGCCCATGTGTGTGCTTTCTATGATGGATAAAGCAATACATTGATGGTATTTGGCAGATGAATTCATCCAGAGCGACTTACAACTGAGTAGCTGAGATTTAGGAGTTTTGCTTTAAGGGTCCAGCAGTAGCGGCTTGGGGGTGCTGGGATTTGAGCTTGTGACCACCTAAGGCTACAACCTCCCCTCCTTACCTGCATCGTACTTGCTCACAAAACAGCAGTCAAACAGCAAAAAACTAAATGCATATCCTATAGGTGCTGTAATCTAAATAACTGTTAACCTCAAGAGTTTGGGATATAAAACACATTCTAACATACACACAAATCATAAAGCACATTAAATAAAAAATAAAAAAGCATAGACAAAAGTTGACCAACCGTAAGCAGGATAAAAAGCACACACAAAAAAAAAACCCAGCAAGAAAAGAACTGATCTCAAGGCAGAAAAGAAACATGGAATGCCGGACAAACACCAATCGATGATGAGGTTGAAGAGAATGCAAGAATGATGGAGGAGGGGGAAAAAAGAATTGAAAAAGAAAGAAATTCCAGCTGGCATTGAAGAGATTTCTCACCCGTCTGAACAAAATGGCAGGAAGAGAGCATCTGGATGGCTATGCCCAAATGCCCTCCTCATCGTCCTATCGGGTTGTGAACGAATGCGGACGTAATCCAAGGCAGCATGGGATTGAAAGAAGAGTTAGTTAGCAGGATTAGTTGGAAAATATTCAAAGGAAATGCTGAAATTCTACAAATGGAGGAAAAAAAAACAAAACAGTAGAACAAATCGTTTTTCTAGGGTGGTTCCGGATTCACAGTGACTTAACAGTACCTGAAGTCTAGTGTATGATCTAAGCTCTGTTGTCCGGAGTCTGGTTCAGTCTCTAGTGCTGGAGTGTGATGGTGTTCGTATGCGAGTCGGACATGTGGAGGTGAATAATGAGGCCCAGCAGGACAAACTCACAAGAAGGCCTACTCCAAGTGTTATCTTGGCAATCAGAGACCAGCAAATGAGAAGAATCTGTGACAGGGATGACCCAGGATGTAATAGGATGTGTGTGTGTGTGTGTGTGTGTTCCCCCAAGCACTGACTGGTCTCTGTATGGGCTCAGCAGATCTGACTATACGTCTCCTGGTTTAAACAGTGGACAGTCGTGTGTGTTGTAGTCTGGGAGATGTAAGGCTTTTTTTCTGGATCAGGAGGAGGACTGGACAACTCTGAGGGAGATCTCCGACAGTAAAAGCAAAGTGTTTTGGCGGTAAAATAACGATCGATAAACGTCAAAATAGCTGGCTAATTAATCACGAATCTTCGCTGACTCTGGAGTACATTATCTGATGCGGCCAATCGGTTACACAGTTTGAGGCAGTAGTGAGTCACTGGTGAACGATTCGTCCATTTCGAACGAGTCTTTAATGTGACTCGGAGGAACGAGTCGTCTCAAAGAGCGATTCATTCATTTTCTACTGCAAAGCATCGCAAGATTTTGGCATGTTATGCACAGGAAACAGAACCGAGTCGTTCATCTCTCGACTCTTCTATTCCGAGTGTGTGTGTGTGTGTGTGTGTGTGTGTGTGTGTGTGTGTGTGTGTGTGTGTGTATATATTTAAATAGTATAAAAATGATTGGAATAATAGTCAAAGTTAGTGCTTGTTGGGGAGCTGCTAATTGAAAAAGTAACATTTTTTTAAAAATTTCTGATCAAAGGAACAAAAACCAAATAACAAAAACAAAAGATTTGTTCATTTCGATTAACGGGATTCAAAGAACCGAGTCGTTAAAATGATCCAATTAGAGATCTTTATTTATTTATTTATTTATTTATTTATTTAATGCTTAAAAATGTACCAATAATAATAGAAAAAGAAAAAATTAATAATATAAAATATATATATATATATTTAATTAAATAATTAATATATATATATATTTTTTTATTTATTTAATTATTCATTTATTAAAATATATGGCATTAAATTATTCCAGTCTACAGAGAAAAGACTCTATACAGCCACATATTCTAACCTTTTGTACACCACGGAGCAGAATTGTTTCGAAAATGTTCATATGTACTGTAAATGTGGACACGGGCTCTTGAAAAGAAATATCATGCAATATACAGTACTTCTTCTCCTCCATTGGCTAAACCTTTTGGGGGTCTCCACATCCCCTCTGTCCTCTACATCAGAATCTTTCAAACTACCTGCATGTCTTCCCTCACCACATCCATAAACCTCCTCCTTGGTCTTCCTCTTCTTCTCAGCATTCTTCTACCCATATCCCTTTTCTTCACATCTCCCATATCTATAGACATTTTCCTCTCAGAGGTTTCAGGATCTTCTCCGAGGCCCAGGCCTGCGTTGCATCCCGGTAGTTGGGGAACTCATCTTTATAGCATATGCACTGTATATGTTAAGTGTGTGTGTGTGCGTGTGTGTGTGTGTGTGCGTGTGTGTGTGTGTGTGTGTTTAATCATGCTTAGCTGTTTTGATGTGCCTTCATATGAAATAATATGAGAGATTGGACATGAGGGGCTGCATTTTATTGGATGTGAAAGATGTTTATGCTTTCTTCTAATGAGTGTGTGTGTGTGTGTGTCTTATAAAGCAGATCGAGGCCTTGAGGGATACATTAAACTTTATAAACAGAGCTGATAAAAAACAAAAAAACAAAACAATAAAAAAAATGCGTACGTCAAATCAGAAACCCGATACACCGAACCGTACACAGAGAGCAGGACAGCCAGTTTCCCTGCAGAACGGAATTTTATACCTGAAGGAGGTTGAAACTGGACCACTCACCTGATCTGGAGAGGGTTTGTGATTACTCTGGTCTGAATTCGAAGAAGTCTTCAGATGGTCATCCTCGTAATTATCGGCCATCAGTTTCATCCGGTTCTGCGTCTGGAGAACGGGGGAAAAAAATAAATAAATAAAAGCAGAAAATCAACAAAGAAAGTCATTCCAAGACCTCACACAGACTGAAACGGTTTCACATTCCTGATCCGAAAATGAATTCAGCACACTCTTTAGGCTTTTAAAAACCCCCTGCAGGATTACAGAACAGAAACCCGGAAAACATCGGGAACCTCTGCGTGAGGATGTTTGTTTAGGACCGGCGCTTGGCTTCCACGTCTCCGCTGAGAAGAACGTCGTCCTGAAAGATGGACCTGAGATCGGGAGTGTGTATTGAATGCTTACAGCCCTCAATGGAACTCATAAGAGAGGTGTGAAAGGTTTGAAACGAGGGTCTCCAGAGTGCAGGAGAAAGAGCAGAACGAGAGAGCGAGAGAGGAGGAGGGGGAAGATAAACATGAATATGCATGATTTAATTATACCGTGCCTTCAAGAGTGCAATCATACGTGCTCTGAGGTAGAGAAGATGAATGAAGAGCAGATGGGGTTCGCGTTTGAGCCGCTTTAGAACTCGGCTGGGTTTTATTGATCTCAGACTGACGGTGGTGCAGGATTTGTGTACATTTCAGATATTGTCCCTCTAGATTCATATGAACCGGATTAGCTGAAGTACCATAGCGAGGTGTGTGTGTTTGTGTGTGTGTGTGTGTGTGTGTGTGCGCGCTATTTTCCACTGCTAACAGAGACTGTGATTTATATTGGCAAGCCAACCATCACTCTTGCCTCTCCGCTGCACAGACATGAACAAGAAATAAAATGAATCAATAAGACATTAGAATGGAATGAAAGCCAGGCTGAGGGCCACCCCGCCTCGCCCCGCCTCTTCCGGGCTCCCAAGAGTGTTGTCTGGTTCGACCTCACCCAGAATGTGATGGTTCGGCTCCCTCTGTTTAGTTTTCGCACCCCTTTTTTCCCCTCCCTGCAATTCCCACTCTCTCCATCTCACTCCCTCAGTGTTCCCAGAACAAGCCTGGCGTTAATGGTGGTGAGCACTAAGTTCAGATGTTCTGTCCTTCCAAATGCTCCCTAATGTCTGAGATGGGACGGGGACGAATCTAAAAAAAAAAAATCCATTGGGGAGGAGGTACAGGAGACTGAAAATACGGGCAGGGGAGGGGACGATATAATGCAGGGATTCTATTTATTTATTAGGGGTGTAACAGGAAACAAAATTCACTTCGGTTTTTAACTCACAATTTCGGCACGTTAGAGGAAAGAGATGCAAAACATAAAACTATTTGCCGTTTTGATTAACTTTCTTATTATAAACGGGAAAGGTGGTAGCCTATTGGATAAGTTATTGGACTTAGCATCCGGGGGTTGGGGGTTTGAGTCCCGGCAATACCAGGCTGCCAATATTGGGCCCTTAAGCAAGGCCCTTAACCCCCTATGGGTGCTCAGTTAGGGGAAGCTCGGATGAAAAAGCAGCCGTTGGGCGTCGGTGCTAGCAACCCAACACGTAACAAAATTGGTACGGAAATGGCAAGTAAGCAGATCAAACCTTGGCGCAGGAGGATTTATAAAAAAAAAAAAACGAATAAAAAAATAAATACATTTTTTTTTTTTACATTGGGCAAACATCAACAGATATATATATAAAAAATACATTTAATTAACGCAATACACTTTTTTAATATTAATTCTATTTAAATTGACAGTGACATCACTAGAATACTGTGATAAACATGATTTTTATTGCGCATGTTTTACTATAGTCTAGCGATAATGACATTCTCTATTTAATCAATATAATAAAATAACAAAAAATTGCTTTTTTTTTTCATTTATACAATTTTATTTTTATATATTTTATTTTTGCAAGTGTGAGTGTTAAATGTGAGGTGGGGATTAAACAAAGTTGCTGTCCGCCACTTAATATATTCGCGAGGGAACTCGGATTTTGATTATATGCGCGTAAAAGGGGTTGCATTCGGTAAACCTCTAACATTAACATTTATTATCCAGATTATTCAGAGTTGCTTACAACTTGCTCAAGGGCCCAGCAGTGGACTTGGGACCTTTCGATTCAAAGCCCATTGCCTTAACCGCTAAGCAACCACCTTCACCGACCATCTGTACTTTGTGCTCCAAGTCTAAAGTAAAAGCATGATATGGATGAGAGAGCAAATATACACCTGAACCCAGCGCTGAAGATTCGAAAACCATCAACACTTAGCTTTAGGATGGCCAGGATAAAAAAAAAAAAAAAAAAAAAAAGAAAAATACTTTGAAAGAAACCTGTTCCAGCCTTTGGCATGTTAGTCGAGCTCTGAACAAAGCTCATAGGACCAAAAGTCTAGTCATCGCATAGTGGAGAAAAAAAAATCATCACAGATAGCGTGAAGTAGCGTCTCTATGAAAGGGCTCTGATTTTATGAACAAATTTCCACTCAAGATCATACATTTGGGTTAAGGGCCTTGCTCAAGGGCCCAGCAGTGGCCACTGGGATTTGAACTCCAATCCAAAGTCCAATGCCATAACCACTGAGCCTTAACACCTCCTGGTTTTACATTTAAGGCATTTGGCAGATGTCTTTATCCACAGCGACTTACAACCGAGCAGTTGAGGGTTAAGGGCCTTGCTCAAGGGCCCCAGATCCAGAGTCCAGTGCCTTAAGCATTGAGCCATCACCTCAAATCTATTCTATTTAATTCTATATAATACAGTTTCACCCTCATGGTTTTCTTGTGGCGCAATATTTGACTGAGAAGGAAAAGTGTTCAATGCTGCAGTAGGGGGGCACATGGAAGATGTTCTGGTAGCTTGTAGTGGTCCACATTTCAGCCACATACTTAAACACGAGACTCCTCCATTCCTCCAAACCGAAGAACATTTCCCGAAGCAAAGTTTCGTCCAGCAGGTGGCTTCATCTTCTACGCTTCAGACAGACCCTCGAGGATGCGAATGAGTTCTACGAAATCCACTTAATGTTTGCACAAACTCTCCGAAAACATGCCCCCCCCCCCTTTACCACACGGTGGGCAGAAACTTGCGTCGTGTCCGTTAACAAGACCCTCAGTCGCAGATCAAAGGAGGCATTGAATGACTAATCACCAGCTCCACTTTTCCAACACCCTGCACTCAGCAGCTTCACACCTTCCCACCAAACCCTGGAGACGACCATTCTTTCCTTTTCTCCCCCCCAATACACAGTGCAGAACACAGCTGCACATCAAAACCCAGAGGTCCTCTCCAAGATACAATACTGAGCCCAGTGTACTGTAGGTCTATATTCATTACCCTGCGAGGCAGAACTGATCTTCCTTCACTACAATTTGTTCCACATGCTGTCAGCTCAACAGTTCGGAGGCTTGTTCTACACAAACTCCTATGCTGAAATGAACTCGCTGAGAAAGTACAGGCTTTGGAAAGCCAGAAATGTAAGGAAAAGGAATGTAAGGGTAGATGGAGAAAAAAAAAAAAAAAAAAAAGAGAACAAAAAAACTGGGGAGGGAGTGAGCGTACACGGAGCACGGCGGCCTCCAGAGCGCACATCACTCACTCATTTGGAAAGTTCATACTTAAAAAATAAACACAGAGAATAAACTGTTTGCTTTTAAGCGCTAGAATTACGAGGCCTAAGGGAATTGTAGCACCTGTAAAGAACTAGCATCTATTACCGAACGGAGAAAAATAATGACGGATGTCAGGAGTTTACGAGAAAAAAGAAAGAAGAAAAGAAGAAAAAAGGTTTTATTATTTATATCGGGTTTGGATGCATTGAATGCGCAGACGTTTTTAAACGGAGAGCTCCCACCCCCGTCATACGGTTCCCTAGCGAGGCTTTATTAGTTAATGCGGGAGAGTTTTCGCGTTTGAATTATGTCGATCTTCTCGTTTAAGGAAAAGGACTGAAGAGTTATCAGTAGCAGTAAACGGTCCTGACAGGAAAAACGTTGCTGCATTGAAGATACATCCAAGTTTCCCTTCATTTGAACTAGGAGACCTCAAATAAATGTGAACACCCTTGTGGCTGAATCTCCGTCCATGTACACTCCAAAATCCAGTGGAACATCTTCCCAGAAGAGTGAACGTTATTTATAAAAATGTCGAACGGGATGTTCAAAAAGGAGCCCGTAGCAATCTTACGGCCGGGTGTCCACAAAACCTTTGTGTAGATATACGAGCCTAAACCCGATGACCTTCTCCACAACACGCTGAAAGACAAAATATTCTTATCATCTCGTCTCATCTTTCTAGACTGATGATGTTAGCAGAACACGGCTATATTTTAAAATCACCCTCAGAAGATCTTCAGCGTGTAATCTGGCATGGAGAACGCGATCATACATCTTCAACGTGTCTCTTATAGAATCATCTCGTACGGACCTCTGCTGCTGTATGCTGCGAAACTGCCTTTGACTTGCAACTTGACAGCTACTTACAGGAAGTTTAAAAATATCGGAAAACTTTAAAGCGCTTAAAAAAAGTTTACCGCTGAACTATTTTTCAAGGTTAAATTAAAATGCACCTGTTAAGAACATTTATTTTTTAAATTAATAGTGCTTGAAATTGAGTGCAGACACCAGACGGGGCTCTGGGATACCATCTGTTACCATCCATTATACATCTACGATACCGGTATGGTTTGTGTGACCTACAGGAAACTTTCTCGGATGAAAGGAGTCTCTTTCCACTATAACGCCGCAAGAGAAATTCGACCTGTACCCGAACTCCAAAATAACTGTCTTCTTCATTTATGTGTTGTGAGAACAGGTGAGGTTTGGTATACGAGGTGGTATCAAAAAGTTTATAGACTCGCTCTGTTCACAAGAAAGTGCTTTATTTACCTATTTTTACGCAGTCACCTTTAAAATGGTCCCCTTGCACACCAATACAGCGCCCGGCGTTCCTAAATGTGTCCTGGAAGTCTTCCTTTCGAAACGTGTCAAACACGTTCTGCGTTTCGCGCCAGATCTCCGCAATGGTGTCAAAAAAACCCAACGAAAAACCAACGGTGAGCTGGATCTTTATCTTCGAGAAGAGGGCGAAGTCCTCAAGAACCGAATCTGGTGAGTACGGTGGGTGCGGAAGTAAGATCATGATGTTTCACGTGTGAGGAGTGACTCGGTAACCGAGTGCACACGTCGTCCGAATAGCAGACGTGGTAACGCACGTGGTCTGAATAGCACCAGTTGCACAGACCCCGATGTACACAGGATGACGTCTTTTGTCACACTGACTGATAAAGGGCGGTGCTCCCTGTGACTGTGCGTTTAGCCTTGTGCTGCCATCTGGTGGTCTAGTTTCATCTTTTTTTTGTCACCTCATGTTGTTTTCTTAAAAAGAGGACAGGGGTCCAACACACATTTTTCTTTTAAAAACTCAATGCATTTCCAGTCCAGCGTTTTGACCTTCCGTCCACACTGAGACAGGGTTTTCAGCCAATGAAAACTTTCTGTTGGTAGCTTTCTGAAAACGCTCTTCAAAGTGGATACATTTGAAAACGCTGCTTTTGAAAAATTCCGTAGGAACCTTGAGAAAAAGGAAAGTGGGGGCACCGTCCGTTAAGTACTGGAGTAAAATATGGCGATGATGTGGTCCGGAGACAAATTGCTACAAATGTCTGGCCTTTGAGCTCGGCCAATGATCCGGTATATGACATCATGCCTGCTGTATATCTATGACTTATTTGGTCCGAGCGGCCGGTCATGTTCGAGCCACGCTCTGGAACTGTGGATAATGAAAGGATGTGGGAGAGAAGGATAAAGCAGACAGAATGAGGGGGGGAGAAAAAAATCTCATGTTGTTGGGCTTCAGAAACAAAGCGTGTATGAGCCGCTGCAAAGATTACAGAGGAATTCGGGGGAAAGTTCATGGGGAGATAGCGAAGACTCCGGTTAATTGTTGGGCCGTAATGTGTGGATATGTACAACACACTTTTACAGGAAACAGGACTCCTGGTCTCTGTGGCTTGTGTGTTTTCATTGGTTCGGCTCGATGCCTTGTGCTTTTACAGGAAGTGAGCTCTGATATAACATTGGTAGAATAAAGCGCTGAGAAGATAAACATTCACTTTATATCATCCACAATCGTTACATTTTGCTCAGGTTTCGACTGAGTCACCTGAAGCTTTGGATGAAGACCAATTGCGTGGTACACCGACATTATTCCTGGCGCTTTTTTCATACTCTTTAGCTTTCAGGATACATCAGGCTCTCGTTAGAGTTCTCCATTCAGAACGGAGATAGCAGCTGGCAGGAACTTTGCCCGCACGTCTCTGGTTTCAGTCTTCATCTAAAGAACTTACTCTTTCATTTAATCTAATCGCTTGCCTTCACCAGCATTCAAGCGCTTTATTTTTTTTATTGCGAAAGAGAGAGAGAGCTAATTGAAAAGGTGCGGATTCATAATTTCACAAACTTCCCTAAGAAATAAAAGGTTAATCTTCTAATTGGGGTCAGAACGGCATCTTAATGAGAGCCTTTCTTATCCGCAGGGAGACATCTGACCCCCTTCACGGCATCCCGTGACCCAGAGAGAGTTCGTGACCTCATACTAAATTCCTTTCCCCCCCTCCTTTTCCCAACCTTCTTCTCTTCCCCCACATGAAGAAGACTTTAATAAGGACAGTAATTATGCAAACCGAAGCTGTAATTCAACAATGTCAAGTCGGGGCAGTTTGATGGTTCAGGGTGTGCTTAAACAACCGGATCATGAGCTTCCAGGACTGGCAGGGATTGATGGAGGTTGATAGTCTGTGAATGAAGGGTCACCCGGTGCCGTAGTCACGTCTGACCGCGGTTGTTTGTGAGGTATTTAACCCCTAACTGCTCCAGGGACACTTGAGAAGTCGACCTTCTGCTCTGACCATGTAATTACTTCTCTGTGCGAGAGAAGATCAAGACCAATTATTCCACATAGAGGCTTAAAGAATGGCAAATGGAGATGTAAATCAGGATAATGCTGCATAAGTTATAGCAGGCTGGTGGTTCTCTAAATGGGGGCCACAATATACACGAGATATGTTGATATGAGGGGTGTTCAAGTCAAACCGGGACTTTTGAGTTTATAAGATAAAAAAATTTGAGTAGAAACTGCAGATATTTTTTGACATACTCCCAAGTTACATTTCATTTCTTCACTTATCCCAGCGTTTAACTGAAGCCTGAACCATCCTGGGACAGCCGGCTTCACTACGCCGCCATCAGGGAACCAACACGACCGGGATCGTCATCTTTAGGTCAAGTTTATTTCTAAGAATTTAACAGTTACTGTAAAGGATGTGTGTTTATCCCTGATGAGCAGCCGTGGCGAAAAACTCCCTTAGATGTAATGAGGAAGAAACCTTGAGAGGAACCAGACTCAAAAGGGGAACCCATCCTCATTTGGGTGACATCAAGACTGTGATTATAAATCTGGAAACAATACAGAACACTGGAGTGAGAACTAACATGAGCACTGGAGTGTGTGATTATAAGTGATGTTCTTTCTACAGTCTTTTACAGTCTTTTGAGTTTATGGAACCAGGAGCTTCTGAGCAACTCATAAAATAGTTTAACATTTGCGATCATCAGATCCAACACCAGCTTCTCCATGCCAGAGCCTTTAAACACTCAAGGAGATCCAGTGTCCAAACTCTACATGAAGTGGAATCCAAACGACGCTGGTACGTCTCTTGATGTTTGCGGGGGTTGGCATCTACTTCTTTAGAGGTCCACAATGTTCATAAGGTGGGACGTGACCGTTACACCATTCAAACGTCTCATCACTGTACTATGAATGAATGAATAAATGAATGATGGAAACTAAATGTCAATCTTGTCTCGAAAGAACAACGTATGTCCTTCAAAATGCATCGAACCGAACGCCCTGGACTTACTCGCGTCCGTAATATTTGGCGATCTTAGTTTTAAATTATGATTATTACGACGACGACGACATTGTTAAATATTGCATAAGCGTTTTGATGATGTAAACGGCTTTCGACTGCCCTCTTCATGTTTA
Organism: Silurus aristotelis; assembly: GCF_946808225.1. Lineage (NCBI taxonomy): Eukaryota > Metazoa > Chordata > Actinopteri > Siluriformes > Siluridae > Silurus > Silurus aristotelis. The sequence continues at coordinate 2,901,539 of NC_139597.1, read as the reverse complement.
TGTCTGGATTTCAGTGTTCCATGGAGCCATAATGGGCCACCGTAGAAGCCAAACGTATGAATGGTGGTACTTATCCTGCTTATTAATAAGTGAGTGAGGTAGTGGCTGTATAAAAGCGAAAGTGCGCAAACGAGCTCAACATGTCTGGAAAAGTCGAATATATATATTTTTTTATTAATCCTCGTTTAAAGGTGCACGTTTAACTCTCACCCAGGTCTAGTTTTATTTTTTTTAAAGGGTCTCAGCTCGGGCGGTTTAAAGACAGAGGAAGGGACGCGAACACACCATTCTGCGCTGACTGTATTCATTAAAACATATACAAATCGCCTGTTTTAACCTGCTTCTTTTCACCACCTCCTGTTGGGCTGCACAGGTTTTTTTTTTTTTTTTCCACCCAAACCCGACAAATACTTTCCTTCCATTTTAAATGAATGTTAAATAGGCAGCCGAAGAATAAACACCTAAGACATGTAAATGCATTGGAGGTAAAAAAAAAAACAAAAAAAAACGAAAGCAATTTATCTGTCTGTATCGAGACTATTTAAAGCAGGAAGATGGCACGATGGACCACGAAAGACATTTAAGTCCTGACTCGCATTAAGATGATGTGGAGAACAGATTTCCTGCTAGTAACAGAATGCAGGTGAAGAAAGGTGGGAAGAAAAAAACCCCATGAAATGAACCAGCATTTGAGGAGGTTAACGTTCTTTCGGCATGAGTGAAAATCAGGTTCATGTTGACTGAGAGAGTTTGTTTCCTCTACAGTGACTTGGTGTTGTAGTGTCGTATATGCGTTTGGAAATCCGAGTGTCGAAAATAAAGTAGAATTGTCCAAGCGTTTCCGTGACGCATCGCGATACAGGACGTGGACGATATTGCACCGCCGGAGAACGTAATCGATTAAAGTCTACTGACGGCATTTGTCGGGTACGCGCTTCTCATGCCAACTTCAAATGGCAGACGGAGGTAAAACAGTGAAGCGAGTGCTAAAAATTAAGAGCACCCAGTATGATAATATCCGAGATCTGAGCACATTTCGTTTTTTATGAACAAACCGGACAAGACGCATGCTGTGTATAAAGAATGTCACATATAAATAAAATACCACTAAACACTTAGCTAATAAATATTAATAACAAATATCCGGATATTTTGTTTTTGGCCTTCACACAGTAAATCAGCTCAGCGTCTACTATTGTATGATATAGAATTTAATATTTACAAATTTTTTTAACCTTTACATATTTTTTCAAAACCCGTACTACACTATATGTAAGTACTTAAATACAGTATTCGACAGTTTCATGTGCTTTTAGTATTTACTAGTGTTTATTAGTTTGAAATGCACCTGCTGTCTGTTGTGTTCTGCAGTTTTGTTTCAAGTTTTATTCAGGAAGCAATAGAAGGGAGTTTCATGTATCTGACTGCTTGGATTCATTGATGAAAATGCAGCCATGTGCGGTAATATGATAAATCGAGGATGCAAGGCGTCGTGATGCATCGTAATAACGAATCGAACGGTTGAAGTGATAATTATAATCAAACCGATTCGTGAAACCAGCGAAGATTCACTCCCCTATTATACAGTTTGGATTATTAAAGCGGATTCTTCCCAACGTTTACCAACTTAATTCCAGTTCTGGCCTTTAGGGAGACACTTTAAACAACCAGGAGGAACATTAATCTATTCTTATTCATGCAAATGGGTGCTACTGTTTATATATACATACATATACAGTAAACACAGTGTGTGTGTGCGTATAAGTACGTTTTGACTTTTTTCTTGATGTATTTTGTGAAGTTTCTGATTGTGATGTTTTCTGAAGCTGAATAAGAGTCCAAAGAGGCCATGCATCATAATATTTTTTCTTTCTCATGATCTCGCCATAACACAAGTCGCTTTCTCGTGTTATCGCTACAGAATTTCTAGCCATAATAAAATCTCTCATCACGACTTCATTTTCTTGTGATCTCGACACAAGATTTGTTTCTCGTGATCTCGACATAGAAAAGTTGTTTTCGAGTTAATTTTCTTGTGATCTCGAATTACGATTTTTCTCGTTATCACGACTCGATTTTTGTGTATTCGCCATAAGACCATGTTCTAGAGGCATCGTGGATGATCGCATTTGCTTTGTTTTTTTTGTTCAGGGACTTGTTTAAACTGAAATAGCTCTGTGTCTGTCAGTGACTGACAACTTATAAGGCACGAGATTTTACAATTACGTCGTGAGAAAACGGGTTTTTAGGCTGCGATAATGAGAAAACAGCATCTGTTGTGCTGAGAAAATGAAGTCATGATAATGAGAACTTTTGCGATCACGAGAAAACTTTTATTATGCTGTGATTTGCAGCCTCAAAGGCAAATTTTCAATAAAAAAAAAAAGTAACTAATGAATGAACTCACCACCTAATTACCCTGAGAGAAAACGACAACTGAAACACTATCAGAAATGTCACTTACACAAATATTCAGTTTCCCCTTTACCTCAACATTTTTACTGCTATTTCTGCAACGGTAGAAAAAGAACCCCAACGCTCTGTGAGTGTGTTATAGTGTCGTGAATCCTATAATCCTGTGCATCAGCTCACAACATATTTCTTATTAAGGCACCAAAGATTCATTCAATTATACAGAGCGGGATTTTATTTTGTCGAGCCTAATGGACTATTACAGTGAATCAGCCCGAGTGCACGCTGGTGTCTCGGAAATCTCATGACGTACTGTCGCCTTTAAAAGCATGGGGTTTTTTTTGGGGGACATTTGTATCCAAGTGCTGCCTTTTCAAACACTTTCTTTCACAGATTTTAAACAGGAAAGCATTAAAGGAAAAAAAGAAAACTCCATTCTGGTGGATGTGCATATTAGCCTTCAGCGCCAATGATTTATTTAGTGATGATTAAATTTTGAGTCGAACTTTTTAAGGTTCTTGCATTAATATGTTGGCGTATTTTCATTTAGTGACAATTTCTTGCATTTCGTTGATGCAGGAGGTTTTTTTGGACTGTCCAGTTCTCTCACCACCTCGTCTGCACGCTCCTCTAAAGTGGATTAGCTGGTTGTCTTCGCTATGTCACTAATACCACACTGAACTTTCCTGGAGAAGGCTGAGTGAGGAAAGAAGCAAACCTCCTTTATACTCATCACCTATTAAACTCTATGATAGCTGCTTACATCTGACTAACTTCTGCACCAATGACTAACTTCTGCAACATCTGACTAACTTCTGCACCAATGAACAAACCAGGCACCAAATCATTAGGAGACCCAAACCTGTTGCAGCATCACAAAACCCCTGTGCACAGAGCCCGCTCCGTGAAGATCTGCTTTACATAGGTTTTGAATGTGTGGAAGATCTTCTACTATTAAGCTCCAACCCTATTGAACATGATGAATGTGTACACTGACTGCACCCGCAGGCCTCCTCACCTCACCTCACCTCACCTCACCTCACCTCACCTACCACATCCGAACCTGACTTCACTAAAACCTTTGTTTCTGAATGAGCACAAATCTCCACAAAATCTTTCGGAACATCTTCCCAGAAGAGTGGAGATCATTATAAGAGTAAAGAGGGGAATTCATGTGGAATGCAATGTTCAAAAAGCAAAAAGTTGTTGGGAAAGTTGATTTTAACGAGTCGTGTGTCAACCGAGACGGCGTGAGATTTATTTTCACTTGCACCGCCGGTAAAACGTAGAACGTGCGGTTAGATAGCGAAAATTCCGCGCAACGAGGTAACCGCGATGCGACAAAAGTGTAAATAAAAAGTTTACAAATGTACCGCAAATAAACGGCAAGCGGTCGCGTCCGAAGGAATAAATCCGATCGTCGGAAATGCTTCATCGTAATGCGAGCTGAATGGAACATTGTATGTTCGCACGACTCGCTCAAACAGCCGTTTCGCTGCTGGTGTTTTGAGGTCTGAATGTTCCAAAAACAGCAGCTCTTTTTGGCCCGCGAATGAGCAGCGAGATTTGCCCCCGAGTCCAAGACAAATCCAGCACGGATGGCTCAGTAAGCCTCGGGGCTCAGGCACAACGCTGCTGGATCAGCCTCAGGCCTCCAACCCAACAAACTCCCTAATGAATCCAATATTTGTTGTTTTTGTTTTGCCCTCTTTTCCCCCCTTTCCATGCTTAACCGCCCACCCCTCCTCCTCCTCCCCGTCGTTTCCTCCAGGCCCTCGTGTGCTAATTTAAGGACTCGGCTCAGTGTAGCCACAGCTGGGCCACGAGGCGCCTGCAGCCCTGCCCATGCACCAAAACGCCTGCATTTTCAGCCCAATAAAAGGATGCTTTCAAACATGGACAGCTCTTTCTCTCTAGGGAGCAATTCTAAACCAATTGGACACACACACTTTTACTTTTCCACACTCCCCCCCCCGCCCCCCTCTCTGCTGTGTGGTAGCCTTGGCAGAATCGAGGCATTTCGACATTTTATGTTTTCTGCGGCTTTCTTTGGGACAAAATGGTTTTATTCCGCCAGCGTGTGCCCAAACCATGGCTCTGCTGAGGACCAGGGAAAGAAAAGGAAAAAAAAAAAAAAAAACCTAAAACAGTAGCCATGTCAGGACCATCATCTCCACTGTGCCCACTTTACAACAGCTTCAATAATGTCCAGCCCGTCTGAGGCATGGCAGCAGATGATCGGGAAACAAATCTTCTGACAGGATGTAATTACCGAACCTCCGTCCATAACTTGTGCTCAATCTGAGGTTAGTTATAAGCAGACTTATTAACGTCGTCTCAGGAGTCCTACAAACACTAATCGGCTGCATCATTAAAAGCCATTTCCTTTCACATGCGGACGGAAACAGAGGGCGAGCGGTCATGGACAACAATAAAAATAATGATAATAAGAAGAAGAAATGTTAAGACTGAAGGCGGTAAAAGAAAACTGATTTTCTTCCTCTCTTTCTGATGAGCCATGAGTTTCGGCTCTTCATTACCGGAGTATCAGATTTTTTAATTTATATTTCCAGGAAAATGAAAACGCTTTTCATTATAACTTCATATTAAACCTTTCGAGCACTTGGTACAAATTTTAAAGGCCAGAATGTATACTTTAGTTTCCTGCACTTGCGCTCTTATAATAACTTAATAAATATTTTTTTCCTCTTTATATCCTCATAATCGATGTCGTAGACTGTTGGGAAGATTCACAGAGTAAGAATTTCATTGTATGATTAAACAGACTTCTTATGATAATCAAACTCTTGAATCTTGAATCATTTCCGTGGACTCTATTAAGATTTTTCAGATTTTAGTCCCGTTTAAAGAGCCTAAGCCAAATGTTGACCCCACCATTAACCCTGATCTTTCACTTCAAACTGAATGTGTGTTTTAGTACCATTATTTATTTCTTGGACATTTAGAATTTTCAGTAGCTACTTCCATCTTACAACACGTGATATTTTGGATCTACTGTGTTTTGTGCTTTGTGTGCAGGTTCGACTCCCGGCTGGCGTTTCAGCCTGCGACGATCTGCTTCGATCCCACTTTAACATGATGGCATCAATGAATGGCAACCATATTGAAAGAAGAGGAGAACAAAATAGAGGGATTAGGAGAGGAAAGGATGAGGGTCACCCAAAACGAGTCTCCAACCTTCTCTGCTCTAAAACATCCCTAACCCAAGTTTGACTGTGGGGGTGAGGCAGTCTGTTCTTCAGTTAGAGACAAAAATGTCACATTTCGATTACAAAAGATCAGACAGAACATTGATATTATAACATTATGCCTGGTGAAGTGAGGAACACTGATTATCTTCATCATGGCACCTGTTAGTGGGTGGATTTATTAGCCAGCGAGTGAACATTTTGCCCTCAAAGTTGACGTGTTGAAAGCAGGAAAAATGGGCGAGCGTGAAGATTCGACAAATCGTGACGTCTAGACGGCTGGGTCTTGTGGAATGTCTATTAGGCCTTGCTAACATCTTGTGACAGACCAGTGACAGGCACTGTGTATAAACCTCACGTTTTTGACGCTGTTTTTTTCTTTTTTTCTTTTTTCGTATTCTTTTACGTCTTTTAGATATTTTACACAGCGACCTACATATCAGGAGTCACAATTCAGTTTCACTGTATAAAAGACAAAAAAAACCTGCTTTCTTCCATTTCATTTTTATTTTCCATCCCATTCAGTTTCACTCTGTTTCATTCCTTTTCGTTCGGTTTTATTCCGTTCCGTTCCGTTCTCGCTTCCTTCCCATTCCGTTCTGTTCCAAATCTTTTCCTCCCCATTCCATTCGGGACTTTTCCATTCCGCTTCATCCCTCCCTTTTCCATTCTACTCCATTCTACAACACAGTAACAGTCGATCCGAAACTCGCACATCCTCCGTGTAGCTGGTAACCAGCTACTAAACGAATGAATAAGTCGTGTCTATAGTTATACATTTTGCATATATATATATATATATATATATATGCAAATATAGTGTCATGGAACTAAACGGACCACCGGCTCAGCACACTTCGGCTGTTCCAGCACATGGTTTTAACAAAAAAACACACAAAAAAAAAAAACAGACCAACACCATTCCTCTTTCCCTCTGAACCATGTCAGATCAGCCACAGTCCATTAACCATGCACACTGCCACATACACATTCCTCACACCTCACGCAATACACACACACGTCACATGAAGCATTCGGTGGCCCTTGAGAACATATATAGCTTACACAAACCAAACACTCGCATGGAGCCTGAAACGACTACTGATATAAGAAATGTGAAATCCCTACTGTATACCCACACACACACACACACACACACACACACACACTGCATTCTGACATACAGTTAACATGGGAAAAGTCAGGAAGTCTCTGCTGTGATCCATCAGACGGAGGCTGAGCATTATGACGCAGACCACACTAACCATCCCACACCTCACCTGTGAGACAGAAAGAGCAGTGTGCAGCCTGAGAGACTCGCTCGGCCACTGGGGTGTCATAAAGACGTCAAACACGAACAGGAGGGCCTGCCGAATGATTAATGTGCTGCGTCGGGCTTTGGCTATAATTCTCCGGATTAATGCGGCTTCTTCACTGTGTGGAGACGGTAAAGATTTTATATAGCGAATATTTCACAGACGCGGGTGGGAGTACGATACAGGCTGGAGGCCAAGACTGCTTTTAAAAAAGTGACAAAAAACACAAAAACCTGCTGTAGAGATCTTTCTCCTACATAAGCTCAGCATCCTGTGGTAATAACGTGGTTATAGCTCAGATGTGAGACTGGTATTGCAAAACCAGACTTTTCTAGCCATGTTTGGTTCTTCTCCAAACTGTTTGCACAAACTTGGAGGCACACGATCGCACAAGGACGCGATTTACTTTCCTTTACTTGAACCAGGAGACTAGAAGCCAGCTCCATGAAGATATATAGGATGGACTGTAAGATCAGCTGCTATACAACTCTATTGGGATGAACTGGAAAAGACCTGGCTTTACTGACACAGTTGAATCTGAACGACATCAAAGCTCTACAAAATCTAGTGGAACATCTTCTCAGAAGAGTGGAGCTCATTATAACAGCAAATGGAGATGGAAAAAAAAAAAAGCAGCACTATCCGATCTTATCAGGTGTCCACAAACTTGTCTTTTTGTATGTTTTATTATATGAAATTCCTGCAGCAGGAGCTCATGGATGATCCATGTTACACTTTGTGGACACCTTACTATTAACTCATAGTGACCTCCACTCTTCTGGGAAGATGTTCCACTAGATTTTGTGAAAATTTGGCATGAGGGTGTTAGTAAAGTCAGGTGCTGATGTGGGTGAGATAAGAAGGCCATCGTTTTCACTAGGAACAGCAGGAGATCTTCCACACACTTCCAACCCATGTAAAGCAGATCTTCATGGAGCCGTCATGCTGGAACTAACTAAACACTCATACAGTTGTGTGCCTCTGGATTTTAGGTGAAGGAACTGCATACGGCTGGGAAAAGCCAGGTGTCCCAATACTTTTGTCTGTATAGTGTATTTAGTTCTGAATGAAAAGGAACACATTTAGTACAGAACCTGGAGAAAAGTAAAGAAAAGTAAAGAAAAGAAAAGAAAAGAAAAGAAAGGTAGAAGCTTAGAAGTTAAGGCATCGGTCTCCATTGGAAGGTCATGAGTTTAAATGCCAGCCACACCAAGATGCCAATCCGGGGCCCCTGAGCAAGGCCCCTTGGCCTTAGCCATAGCTGGTCAGCTGTATAACTAAGATCAATGTAGGTCGGTCTGGATGAGGGTGTCATGCCAGATGACATTAATGTAAATATCACTGTGGAAAAATGTACAAAAATAAATAAATAAATAAAAAATTCCCAATATAAACATGTTCAAATTAAACCACTTGGGGGGAAAAACAAACAAACAAAAAAAAGAAACGATGCATTGATAATTTTTTTCTTAAAAAAAAAAAAGGAGTAATTCCGGATATTTCTATTTAAAATAAAAATTAAAAAAAGGGCAGAGGTTCCCGACCTTTGGGTCGCGACCCCACACGGTGTCCTCCGAAATGCAGATGGGGTCTGAGGAGATTTTTACCACGTTACAACAATTGTGCTTTAAACACAGCAAACACAGTCCGCTAGCCTGGAGCACGTTTCCTGACCAGAACCCCGAACCCTATTTGACACCAGACCCCGGCGGTGCCGCTCCAAACCGCTCTCTCGCCCTCCCCCGAGCTCACAAAGCAAAGTTCTGCATTAGAGTGCATCAAGAGCATCGTTTCAGACAGCAGCACACTTCATGCCACTGATTACAATACACCCGGGTTCTGATTCGGCCCGATACCAGGACAAAATGGTGGATCGGATATCGGAGTGGAGAAAAAAAAAACACGTTCATATACTGTACAATCCTCTAACAAGACCGGACAGAAGAAAATGGAAAAGGTTGGAACTGGTTTAAGAAAAGATTTTCATTGGAACGGGAAATGTTTACATATAAAGAGACATGCCTGTGTTTTTGTAAGAGCTGTTTTTTTATTTGATTTATACTTTATTGTATTTGAAATGTGAGTAATTTTTGTGTAAAAGAGTTTAACTTAATAAACTCAACTGTGGTTTTGGCGCAAGTCTGTTTTTTTTTGTTCCCCTTTTGTTTTAGTGTTTAAGCTAATTTTTATTTTGAAAGCGGGAAAAAAAATAAATAAATGGAGCGCTGATTTAAAAAATATATAAAAAAACACCGATCAGGCGAAACATTCTGACATTGAGCGCTGAAGTGAATAAACACCGATGATCTTTTCATCATGTTAGCGAGGAAACGTTTTGTCCTCAAAGTTGACGTGGTAGAAACAAGAAAAATGGGCGAGAGTAAAGAATTTGAGCGAGTTTGACAAATTGTGACGTCTAGACGTCTGGGTCAGAGTGTCTCTTGTGTGATGTTCCTGGTCTGCAGTGGTCAGAATCTATCAAAAGTGCTTCAAGGAAGTAACAGTGGTGAACCGGCGACAGGGTCGTGGGCGGCCGAGGCTCATTGATGCACGTGAGGAGCGAAGGCTGGAGCGTGAGGTCCGATCTAACAGACGAGCTCCTGTTGCTCAAACTGCTGAAGAAGTTCATGTTGTTTATACTCCATGGGTCAGGAATGTTTTAGCAGCAAAAAGGGGACCAACACAATATTAGGCAGGTGGTCAACTGTATATTATACAGCATAAAGTATAAAAGTATATAGTATTAATGTATTTAATATTACATTTATATAGCCGTAGTTCTTTGCTCCCATTGGCTGGTTTGGTTTGGTATTTATAAGCAGATCCCTGACCAGAAACTAAAGATTGCAGTGAGATTTGTTCTCTGTATAGTTATAGAGGTTATACATTGTAAAGGAAATGACTTCCTCATTTATTTATTTAGTATATAAGTTTATAATAAATACTTGAGGACTTGGGCTCATACTGCGGAAGTGGTGTTTCAGTGGTTAAGACATCCTCAGCAACCGCAAGCTTCCCCTGCTGGGCCCTTGGGTATGGCCCCTTAACCCTTAATCTGCTCAGTTGTAGATTGTAGCTGTATAAATACAACACATTTTATATACACATATGGAAGTTTCCCTTCACTTTACAGAAATCTTAGTGAGGTGTACATCTTAACTAGTTACAGTTTTAGTGTTTTGTGTGTGTGTGTGTGTGTGTGTGTGAGACCCCTCTGAGGGTTTATTGGGACCTGAGGAGAAGGTGAGTAATGGTAAAGCTGATATGCCAAATGGATGTGAGGTTGTACATCTGCATCATATCGGCGTGCTCTAATCATCGCTCGATTCCGTTTCGTTTTTCATCCATTTGATCCCCAAATTAATGCATGAATGATAATTAGCTGGAAGAGGAAACCGGTTAATGAACACTTTTCCATGAGGTAACTGTGAACTCCACAGCGAGAGCTCTTACTGATGCTGATAAAGCACGCTCTTCTCCGAGCCGAGTGGACGTCGGACTGTACTCGCGATCTTACCTGCTGTTTGAGCTGATGCACCAGTCGGTCCTTCTCCCTCTTCAGCAGAGCCACTTCATCCTGAGTCTTCTTCTTTTTAGAGGAGGACAGCTCCAGGAGAGCGATGTTGGCATCCTTCTCGCTGATGGCTGCCAGCAATGCCTCCTGTCTGTGGAGAGAAAAAAGAAAGAAAGAACACACGATCAGTCATTTCACCCAAACAAGAACCCAAACGGGCGTGTTGAAGTTCCACCCAGCAGTTCCATCAGGGTGGGTTTCCCAGTGGTGGTGCAACAGAAAAGCGTATCACTGAGGAATTTTGATGCCAGCTGGTACTACAGCAAAAAAATCTAATGTTTTAACCCAAAAACAGATCAAGTCCCTTTTAGAGATGGTCTTATAAGAGCCCCTTCAAGAGAGAAAGAAAAACCTCCAAGAAACAACCCCCCCCAAAAAACTATTTAAAGATCCTCAGTGGTTAAGGATCTGGGTTCAAGACCCAGTATTGCCAAGCTACCCCTCTTGGGGCAATTGATTAAGGCCCTTAAACTTCAGTGCTCCAGGGGCGCTGTATCATGGCTGACCTAACATGACGTCTGAAAGTGGGTTAGGATGTTGGACTTCTGTTTAAAAGGCTGTGAGTTCAAATCCCACCTCCACCAAGCTGCCACTGCTGGGCCCTTAAGCAAGGCCCTTACCCCTCAAATGCTAAGTTGTATACCCGATATAATTGTAAGTCACTCTGGATAAAGGCGTCTGCCAAATGGTGTAAATATCATGGATATGCCAAGAAATAATTTATACATAAACGCACTTATATATTTGTATTCCCTAAGAGAAACGTCTCCTCAGGACAGAGCAACAGAGAACCGTGCATCACTGGTGGTCTTGTGAGGCTGCAAAAAAAGGGATACATTAGAAAACAGCGTTTTCGTCTGGAAAACAAAAAACAAAAGACGCGTTCGATCGCTTCCCGAAAGTCGCTCATCCCCACTGAAACGTCTGAAGAAACTCGGATCCGTTTTCGCAGTTTGCACTGCGTTTTCAAACGTATTCACTTTGGAGAGCGTGGAACGCTAAGTTACGACTCAAAACGGCGCCTCCGTGTGGACAGGAAGCGGAAAAAGAAAAATATGCATCTTCTTTATATTCTTAATTATATTTATTCATTCTTAATAGAACTAGAACTTCTTGCGTTTAAGTTCACTGACAAAAATCTATTTGAACGTATGGGGCTCATTTTTCATATACCGCCATTTTCCGGAACCACTAAGGCAGCTGTGTTGGTAGGCTCCAGAAAACTTCAGTATGAGTTCTGGGATCAGGTTCAGTTACAGAAAGAGAGGAGGAGAAAGTGCAGCGACACGCCGCTCGACCTCTCTGACAGCGGCGATGGAAAAAGCTGATAGCGGAGGCAGGGGAACGTGTGCAGCAGCGGTGGCGGCCATGATGACTTCCAGAGTAGCGGCGGTGAAGCTGAGAGAACACCGTCAGCTCAGTGTGTGTGTCGAGCCTGATCCAGCCTCTGCTGTTTTCCATCACAGCGGGCTTCTTCTGCGACTCTTTCCTCGCCGCACACATCTCCGCCGCAGTCCTTTCAATCTCTCCATTTCTAACCATGACCTCGCTTCCTGCTTTTCAGTTTATCCCCCGAACCCCCCCCCCCACCGGTCAAAAAGTCATAACTTTGTATTGTCAATACATTTTCTGAAAATGCGTCCAGTTTATAAGTTCACTTGAGGAAATCACTGATGGGAGAAATTCCTTATTATGATACGACACGTAACCTTTATACGTTTTTTTTTTTTTTTTTTTTTCGTGAAATTTTTTACAAATATTTATTTCAGAAAAAATGTTAATGTATGGACAAAAAGCATGTTGGACACCTTATTATAAGATTGGTATGTGTATCTTCTTTAACATTCTCTTTGCTCTTATAATAATTTCCAATCCTCTGGTAAGATGCTCCTCTAGATTTTGTTCCACTGAGCTGCTCGATTGGTCCTGATGCCCTATCCCTGGATGGAGTTCTCTTCAAGTAGAGATCACTCTTTGCAGCTAGGGATGGTGTCCACATAAGCAACCTAAAGATCTGTGAAGTTCCTGAGCAACTTCAGAACTTTGAGGCTGTATTTGGACTGTTATAAATATCTCCATCTACTACAATAACTGTAATGGACTGTAATGAATGGACATTCGGTGCTACTCGGATGGGGGTGAGGTTCCTTATGAGTCTCCCAACGTTTCTCGAAGTCTCGGACAGATTTTCCTTTGCCACATTAGTCCACTGGGCAACTCAGAGTTAAACTTATAGGCACTAACCATATAAATTAATATTTTATAACCTATTTATTTTTAAAGCTGCTTTAGGACAAATTCCGCTGTTAAAAATGTCCTACAAAGAAAAGCGTGGGTGAAAAATGTCCAGTAAATTTCCAGAAACTTTCCGGAACTTGCAAATATTCAAAGTTGGAAATTTACCAGGAATTTATAAGAATTTATTAGAAATTTGGGCAAATGTATATGAACTGTATCATATACAAACAAACGTTTTGTTTGGTCATCAGCTGACATGCATGCAGACTAATACAGGTTTTAAAAAATTAAATTTTGAAACAAATGGATGTAATATTTATGTAATTTATGGGAATAATCGCAAAAAATGTACTTAAAATTTTACATTATTTTGTGTTCATGAGTGTAGAAATGATGTGTGTTATATTATGGAGGAACGCACAGTGCATGAAGGGGGCGTGGCCTCAGTAGGGCAGAAATTCTACTGAAATTGCGTTAAATCTGGTTGTTTAAACAAAAATGATCCTGCGAGATTTTTGTTCCTACTACATTTAAGATCCGTGTTAATGGCTAACCTGCAATTTTGTAAAATCCCATATATTCTCATTAATTCCCATGGAAAGTTTCCAGTCTTGGAAATTCCTGGAATTGTGCAACTCTAGTCGGCGTTCACATTTATTTAAATTGTATTTATTATATTTATTAAAATATTTAATTATTTACATGTTCAACAGGGTTGAAATTTAGAAGCTCTATAGCAGGAGATCTTCCACTCCAGCCCATGCAAAACAATGGGTTTTAAGTCCAAATCTCATGTCACAGGATCCAAAGACGTCCTACACAATTGCGTGAATTCATGGTAGCAGTTTGGTGAAGAACCACGAACGTCTGGAAAAGTCGGGTGTCCCATTACTTTTTACTGCACTGCATATATTTTACGTGCCAAATTAATCCCACGTTATTTTTCGGGTTATTTATTAGGAAGGCCATATCTATAAATATATATAAAATAAAATGCATGCGTACGTATGAACTAATATTTCGACATTTGTGTGAAGTTGTGGACAGGGTTGTAAATTAACACATTTTTATTAAAGTTAATACCCGGCCATCCATTAGAACGATGACCAGATTGTGATTGTGAGAAGTAACAACACGAATATAAAGTCTGGACACACACACACACATTTACACGTGAAACGTAACAATTAAACGTGTCTCGTTGACGCCGTGTGTCTATTCTCTCACACACTCCTAAACAGGGTCTTAACCCTCGTCACCATTTGTGGTCAACGGTCTCTAATTAATCCTGCATTTGTTTGAGTTCAATCACTTCAACCATCAAACAAAGTAAAAATACGGTGGTGTGTACACAAACACACACACACACACACACACACACACACACACACACACACACACACACACACACACACACACACTTAACCCAGTGCTGCCAAAACCACATTGCTGTAGTGTAAACTAATATACGAGCTCTGGAGATGTTCCAGCCTCCGCCTCACCAAAAGCACGTTTCCTCAGAACCGCCTTTTAATACACTGCCCTCCTGACTAGCAACACTCATTACGTTCAGCTGCAGACCACAGGCACCAGCCGAGCTCACGTACAGACCGTTTACTCAGGATAAACGGAGCTCCGTTTCTGCTCCACGGCCTCTCGGTGCAGCCGTGATGAGCATCCTGCAGCATGAGCAGATAAAAGGAACGAGGCGTGAATGCTAACCATCGACAAAAAAAAAAAAAATGTCTGAAGGAGAAACCAGAGGACAGAAATATGTAGCTTAAACACCCAAATACTTATTTCTGTCACTTTTTTTTACCAGGTGAAATTGTACATACACTATATGGTCAGAAGTTTGTGGACACCAGACACTAATATATAAGTTATATATTATATTCACGTTCATAATAAAGGTGTTCAATAGGGTTGAGGTCTATATCAGCTTAAGATCTTCACCTCCAACCCATATCTTCATGGAGCTGGATTTGTGCCCAGTGGCGTTTGGGAACTCCTGGAAAATGTTCATACTCCCACATCTAAATACGTCTTGTGTAATTGTGTGTCTCCAACAGTTTTTGCAGTAGAACCACGTGTGTGAAAAAGTCAGGTGTCCCAATACTTCTGGCCATATAGTGTTTCTAACAATATGCCCTGTTTTCTAAGAGACTGTGTGTTAGATCTTTGTCATAATTAAATATATTTAAAAATGTATTCAATTGTATTAAAAAAAACAAAAAAAACAAAAAAATCTAAATAAAATAAAATATAAAGGCATGTAAATTAAATTAATTGTTCCAATCAATGTTATATATATATATATTTTTTATTTTTAAACACAAAAAACCAATTACATTTTAAAATTAAATGCCAGAAACATAATTTCATATTTTTATTTTAAATATATGTTTTACTCATATCATATTTGCATTCAATAATAACGATTAGCTTTGAAAATAAAATTTCCCTTCAGTTATTAATCGGGGTTGAGGCACCAAAATCTATTTGGAAATTTTCAGACTGTGGGACAAATAAAGAAAAAAACCTCTCATAGTTTTTCCGGGTTCCAGTCCACTGTCATTACGAGAGCGGCCTCTAGAGGGGAATCACTGACGCCGCGTGCTGTTTGTTTTTACACGCGAAACTGCGTGCTGCACGGAGAGCGCTATATTATATTTATTATTTATGATTTATTAATTGTAGAATTATACTTAGTAATATAGTAATATTTATTTCCTTCAGCACATTTTCATGATTCAGTACTTTTTTGTAATAAAGTACAAACTCTATTACACTTTCGGTCGACCTCTAGTTATTAACGTAGCCTATTTATTTTTGTTAGATTGACCCACCAATCATACGAACAGGCAGAAGTCAGTAAGTGTTTTGATTTTAATAACAATGAATAGGAAAAATTTCATTATGATAGCAATAATGCTCTTTTAATAAGCGATATAGCTCTTGCAAAGTAACGCTCATGTGTACGGTGCAGAACAACATAATAAACTAATCCAGCGTTAGGAGGCGCAATAATAAATGCATTTCAAATCATAATAAAATCTCCACAATAATACTGGTAGTCACTCCTGCCCATGTCATTTTCTGTTACAGAAACCCCCCCTCTCACAGAGAAAAGTTTGGGGACCCCTGGTTTAGACTAAACACCATCTCATATCTAAACCACACGTCGGTAGGGCGTCGGCACCGAGACATTCTTAGGGAAGGTGGTAACTCAGTGGTTAAGGCATTGCATTCTGAATCGGAAGGTCATGATTTCAAATCCCAGCACCACCAAGCAGCTATTGCTGGGCCCCCGGAGCAAAGCCCTTAAACCTCAACTGCTCAGTTGTAAGTCGCTCTGGATAAGAGCGTGTGCCAAAAAGCCATAAATAAATTCTCTTCTCACCTCATTGAGATGTTCGGTGAGAAGTCAGGAGTCGGGTTAGGGATGAGGAATTTGGAAAAGAAAAACAACAGGGTGTAAGAGAAAAGTCTGTAACGCGTTATCGCGGGAATCGATCAGCAGGTGAGTATCTGATACTGCCTCATTTGGCAGGTACAAATAATATACAGATATACGGTGCAGCTGGGGGTTAAAGAAACCGATAGGCTGGAGATTGGATTACTTCAATACATCTCACTGGACTTGATTTTAAAGGACACTGTGTGAGTGTGTGAGAGACAGGAAGAGGTAAAGGTGAAATATCGCATCTGCTCTCTAGTAACAGGAGGGATCTGGCTCTCAGCTCTCTCACCGGAGAGAAACCGCACGGCATATTTAAGACTTATTAAATAAACAGATCCACTCTTCCATCATTAAAACTAAAGCTGATCTACGAAGAGCGATAAATTTGACTGTGGAATCAGTCTCACACTACGGGGCTTCACACTACATGCTGTGGCACTGCGAACCTAGAAAAGTTCCGAGGAATAGAACAGAGATCAGATGCTAAGCCAGAAAACACAGAGCTCATAGCACAGAGAACAAAATAAACCCAACATGGAGGTGTGGCTTATTCTGAAGTCAAATCTGATTGGTGGAAAGGTGATGTGTTGTACGGTATGATTATACAGCACTCCTAGTAATACGTTATTGTTTCCATATACAACAACCTGCTGTTAGTTGTAAAGAGGCTAAACCGTTGTTGGTTGCCAAGGAAACGCATGTGTTTGCTCATACTCGCACTAATCAGGACAACATGCTCTTTCGTTGTTAACTTGTTTAATGGACGCGTTTAAAATCTGCCTCCGTTAATGGAAGGAGTCTCCAGTGTCAGTACTTCCTTACAGTCAGTTTTCCAGCATGAGACAATCTTCAGGACAGACGTCTTTCAGTAACATGGTAACATTTTTCCTTTTTTAAACTATCTTTATTCTCAAGCCTTTAACTATACATTTATTTTCCTTTTATCTCTGTCTGTCTGTCTGTCTGTCTGTCTGTCTGTCTATCTATCTATCTATCTATCTATCTATCTATCTATCTATCTATCTATCTATCTATCTATCTATCTATCTATCTATCTATCTATCTATCTACAGTATCTGTCTGTCTGTCTGGCCATGTGTGTAAATAAACAAATAATTGTGAAAAGCAAACCGGAAAACAGGACTCGCACTAATAGGACATACACGCACACACGCACACACACACACACGCACACACACAGGTACACGTTCACGTGTGTATATATTATATATATATATAGGAATGCCCACACACCCTTTGCCCTCAGAGGAGCTCATGACTTATCAGCTCTTCTTCCTGTGGCTGACAGTCCAACCTTAATTAACACTGATAGCAGCAGACCAGCGTTTCTCTGCCTCCCCCAACCGCACACAGGCACACCACACACTGCTGCTATCTCCAGCAGAACAGCCTCCCATGGGAACAATTACACACACACACACACACCTACACACACACGCACACACACACACACACACACAGCGGACAGGACAGTGTTCCATAGATCATATCACCAGTGTGTGTGTGTGTGTGTGTGTGTGTGTGTGTGTGTGTGTGTGTGTGTGTGTGTGTGTGTGTGTGTGTGTGTGTGTGTGTGTGTGTGTGTGTGAGAAAGAGTGGGGCAGAGAGAAAGTGAGAGAGTCGATTTGAAATTCTTGCTGCCTCTTGCGCTATGTACAAAATAAACGTTATATATATTCTACATTTCAGTCATCTTTCAAGAGACTCTTACGAAACCCGTTTCACTGCATGTTCCCCCCCTTCCCATTAAAATTCAGCTGCTTTTTACACTACAAACGTGTCGAAAGCCAATCCTGGGAAGAATTAACATCCACACACACCAACGCATAGCCCTTTCACAAACACGCCTTTGTAGTGCAAAAAAAGAGCAAATAAATCCAGACGTTCTTTTCACAATCCTGTTGTGTCTGTAGGAAGTTACAGCTCTACCTCTGCCATGTTATTCTGTATTGTACGTGACTCTCAGGACACGCCTCGGCCTCCGTAGCGTTGCGATGCGTCATATTCACGGAGCGAATTCTGAGAGAACGCGCTCGAGAAACAGTTTAGCGATGAGAAATCCATCTGAAATATTGCTCACAAATTACCGGTCACTTTTTAAATAATAAAAGAATAGCAAATCTACTGATAATATATTAATAAATAGTTTATGCAGATATGTTAAAAACAATATATCGTGATACAAATGCCCACTTGTATCCGATGCACACTTTTTAAAATCGATCTCCGAGAATGAATGCAATTCAGAAATAAAAGAAATGGCGGATTAAAAAAAAGAGGAAATTCGGTCGCAGCGCACTATTTATTGCAAAAGCCAGGAAATAAGTGAAGGGAGAGCGCAGGAAGTGAAGCGGTCTGGTGATGAACGCTTGAGATGCGCTAGACAGAGCTTGACCACAGATGTACACCATAGACACGCACCATTCGCATTTACCGGAGCCCTCGGAAAACGCTTGTTCCTATGGCAACTACGGCTGGGGGGGAATTCTACCCAAAACACAAGAGGGAGACAGTGAGGGTTAGACCAACAGTACCCTTCCTGGGAAATGAAGCTCATGAAGCAGACCCACCTGTGGAAGCCATTACTGAAACAGATGGAGAGGAAAGATGCATAGCGATCAGGAGGAGTGGAGACACGAGGCTTAGGAAAACACGGGAAGGAGAGAACATGGAAGCAACACCATGGGACCCCAAACAAAGGATTAAAGATGTCAGTGAGACATACGGTCCTTAAGCCCGATGCTGTTGGCCGAACGCAGCAGCTTAGTGGGATACTCGACTTATGGCTTATGACATAACTACAGTGTGGGTTATTGAGATGTATTTTTTTTTTGCCACAGCTGGTTGGCTTAAGAATTTCCATTGTAAATAACATGTCAAGGACAAAGACCATAATTTATAAAGAACGGTGAATTTCTGCTGAAATACCACTGCTGTGTTCAATTAAATTCAGTCGGAATTGCGCAAGTCCTGTGGTAGTTAGGAACGTAAGTGTATACTCTGATCTGTGTTCAATAATTAGTCGCTGGAGCATCCATATTTTATGACTTCAGTCCACATGTGCTTTCAGCGTTTCGAACGCACACTGCAGCGAGACTCAGTCTGCACCCAGGAGGGGGGGTGGGGAGCAGGGGAGCTTTTGAAAGAAGCGTGTTTGAAAGGGGTATCGCAGCGGGTTATTATTGGAAAGAGAAAATAATCATAGAAAGAACTGAGAGCAACCACGGTAAACTGATCCCATCTCACTCTCAGACACCCGCGGATTAACTGTTAGATGTCCACTGTCCACAAAGTTGCAATCTGTTTGCAAATGAGGATTCGAGGACTTGTCATGGGAGCAGATTGGATTCTGCAGAAATTTAGGGGCATAGTCAACTTTTCTGCAAGCACAAGACGGATCAGTCCATTTTTCTACAGGCACAAGACGGATCGGTCCATTTTTCTGCAGGCACAAGACGGATCGGTCTATTTTTCTGCAGTCACAAGACGGATTGGTCCATTTTTTTGCAGTCACAAGACGGATTGGTCCATTTTTCTGCAGTCACAAGACGGATTGGTCCATTTTTCTGCAGATATAGATGGGACTGGTCAAAGTTTCTGCAGGCATAGGTCTGGATGGTCCAAAATTTCTGTAGGAGCAGGTGGAATTGGTCCATTTTTCTGCAGGCACAAGTGGGAGTGGTCAAGATTTCTGCAGGCACAAGACGGATTGGTCCATTTTTCTGCAGGTATAGATGGGACTGGTTTTCCGCAGTCACAAGTGAGAGTGGTCAAGGTTTCCACTGGATAAGGTGGGATTGGTCAAGGTTTCTGCAGGTACATTTGGGATTGGTCAAGGTTTCTGCAGGAGCAGCAGAAGGACAAACTGTTTTTCATTTCTTCACCCGAAACATGCCGAAATTGAACCGGGCCGTGACTTAAAACCTGAGGTACAAACCGAACCGTGAATTTTGTAAACCGTTACTGAATGGTGATGAGCTCAAATGCCAAGTTGCTGATTTATAAATTTCAAAGGCGAAGCTTTGTTTGTGTGAAAACAGACAGGCATGTATAAAGGTGAAGACACTGCTGAGGTATGTCAGCTGGTCTTTGTGGTCTTGGCTGGGTATTATTACGTCTGCCATAAAACACAATGTCTAGATAGAGGGTACGGAGGCACTGCTCCACTCTGAAGACACTGATAGACACAGTACTATGAGTTTACTATGAGTACAGGATAGATGCCAACTCTCATCCCAAGGTAAACCATGGAAAACTTGCATGCAGCACACATCAAGGCTGCTTTTTATGGCACCGCGCAAATGTTCCTACGAAGTTATGCAGGCTGGCACAATCTGTAAGGAATCCGGGAACTATGTGGTCACCTTAATTACACAATATTTCTATTAAGCTCCTCAGCATGATAAAGATCCTCAGGATCAGACCATGCTCATGTGGATCGCATTTGAAGGCTGGTTAGATCAGGGGTGGATATATGAAGAGTTGGTTTCCTAAACAGAAACAAGGGGGTGAGGATCCCACAGACCAAAATGAAATGCCCCTAGGCACCACCAGCCACAGTCTAGTTTCCACCCCATAGAATGCTATAAAACAAACACAGATGCCCTTCGTTAAAGCCTTAACTACCAAACCCAGAGGTGAATACTGTATCTGCAGCAGTGATGCAGCTCAAACAAACACGTCCAGGTGATGAGTTGAGCCTGGCTTAAAACTTCATGAAGCAACCTGCTGCTTTCCTCATCGGACCTTTGTTATTTATGAGCGCACCACAGACGTCCTACACCGGCTTGAATTTAGGCCTGTCAGTCTTTTTACTGCTCTTCTTTATGACTGTGTCTCTCCCCCCCACCAGAGATGGCAGTATTTCAGACACTTTGTTAAAGGAGAAGTCCTACATATGACTTCAGCACATCTGTGAATGACATTCAACTCCCAATACATCCTCCCCCCAACCCCCTACTCCCCCCCAACTCTGATCATTGTTAACCCGCCCGTCGTAAATACGCAGATAACATATTTTAATAAAATATTACATGCTACATAAAACCAAAGCATGCGTGGCAGTTTTATCCAAAAGCACTTCGTCTTTCCCCCCGATGTCCATCGCAGAGATTTTGCACTCTTTTTCTCTCGCGAACTTTGCTGGCCTGCTACATTTCGGTTCCCCGCAGCTTTAGGAAAGTGGATTTACGTGATTCTGTGACCTCCATTAGCTCAGAGCGAGAGAAGCAACAAATCCAGCAGACAAAATGCCTCGGTCTGCCACACAAGTTACGAACAAGAGGGAGTTTTGCTGTGTGCTCCATCAGGTGGCGGTCTGGATTCCTGATGTGTTTAGCAGCAATTGACACGATTTCCATTCATGTGTCCAACATAGTACTAAAAACTCAAAACAGGGAATAAATTACCCTGAATCTTATTCCTGTCTAATGCACAGTAAGACATCAGATCCTGATTCCAGAGCAAAAAGCACGAGTCTGAAAACGAATGGAGAAAAGATAAGTGCTTGGAGGGGCAACAGAGTGCAAAGGATGACTAATTGCTGAATGTATCCAAGCAATCAGATTACATTTAAATAGACAAAGAGAGATTATGATCAATGGCCATAATCCACTCTAGATCCATCCCTGAGAAGATCCAGCATGATGATGACAGAGCAGAAACACCACACCTGTCAGGGGGCGTGTTGACAGCTTCTTTCCGCTCCCCCCCAATGTGGCTTTTTTTCTTCAGCTCTCCTTGCTCTCTTAGTGGATACGGACGGGTGGAAATTTCCCATCCCTTTTTTTTTTTGCTTGGACGTCATGATGTCACCAGGGCAGCGAGTACGAGTGATACAGAGCAGATCCGGGAGAGCCCACTCAGTCCTGCTGACCTCTAACAGCCTGATAACAGCCAATACGTTTGCTATAAAAATAAAAGAAAACACTTAAAGGCTGTTTATCAGCAATGCTAATGCGCCTGCTGTAATCCGCCACTACAGAATAAAAGAGCAGCTGAAAAAGTCCCGCACCAAAATCTTGCATTTCACCTTCCGCCATCCACTCTGCTCTGGCAGGACGCTCCGTTATCTGACCCCGGCTCTGGATGCCTTGGTGCTTCTGACGGCTACTTGTCATAGAAAAGCAGACCGCTGGAAGGGTTTCCTGTTCCCCCTCCTCTGCGTTATCGCACTGAAGACAGGATGAGTTCGAGGGATGAGTGCTGAAGCTGAGTTTTAAAACCTGTTCTATAATTTACAACCAGCACACAGAGACGAGCCTGTTATATTAGAGAAGACCAGCTTCTTTCTCTCAGGGATGACATGGATGAAACTGAAGACCGAAAAGCTGCCCCTCTAAATTCCTGAAAGATCCAAGACTGAGCAACTCAAGAACTTTAAAATTAATCTCAACAAGTTGCTACAAAGGCTCAGGACCACAGTTTCTATGAACAGTTTTGCACTGAAGCGGCCATCACTGAACACCTCAACAACGCAAAACGAGACATTCGGTGCCACCCAGATGAGTCTCTCAAGGTTTCTCAGTCACGAAGGCTACGCTAATCTAAATAAATTAGAAAATCGCAATTCCGTCTAAAAACGCTCCGTGTACATGCTTTCATTTTCAACCGATTCCTAAAAAGTCGCTTGTCCACACTGATACGAGCAAAAAGCAAGATGCTCAGAGCCAAGCGCAGGTCACCCATGATACAGCGCCCCTGGAGCAAAAAGGGTTAAGGGTCTTGCTCAAGGGACCCAAAAGTGGCAGGTTGGCGATACCGGGGCTTGAACCCCAGGACCTTCCGATCAGTAACTCAGAGCCTTAACCACTGAGCTCCCACTTCCCACAAGGAAGGACAACTGTGTGAAAGGTTGTGAGTTTCAGTAACCCAGAACCCGAACTTACAGGCACTAAACTTGTTAACTTTTTTTTACTTTTGTATCTCTGTAAAGCTGTTTCGAGACGATGTCCAATTCAATGCCCAAAGAATGAATTGAATTTAATCTTCCAAAGTGCAGTAACTCTGCTTGCTTTTTCCCCACAGAAACCTGAGCATGAAAACATTCCCCACTCTCAGTTAGCTGTATGAAGGGGTAAAGGAAGGGAGGTAAGAGTAGCCTAGACACAGCGATACACTAAACAAGCAGTACATGTGCCACTCTAGCTGTGGCCGCTTTGGCTTCGTGCCGGAAAGCCACATCAGCGATGCCCGTAAATGCCTGCCTGCCTCGCTCGAGTCGCTCTGCTCCGTTTAACAAGCAAGACTTTTTTCTACCCCGCAATGCCCCGTGCCAGTTCTTGTAACCTGGCTTTACAATGTTATTATTTGCCCTTCTCCTGTTTATTTATTTCTTTTAATTGGTGCAGAGTTTGGGTGCAGGAGCTGTAAGCTGGAGAGCTGCGGTTTTAACACGGCCCACAGCGCTCGTGCTCGGCTTTCGCACTCACTCAGAGAAAGTGTCCACTACCCCATACTGCTCATCATTCTTTAAGACTCACGGGTAGGCAAGGCCATGCCTCGACTTACAATATTTTGGATCACATTGCCATCGTAAGTCAGGGACCACCTGTGTATAGTCATCCGACAATTAACGTTAGGCCGAGATGCTCCTTCTTGGCATCACAACTTTAAAAGTCATTAGACAGGTTTATTTAACAGTTGGGTCAAACGAGCTCTTCCTACGAAAGCAGGGGGCTTCTGACCATGTTAATCTGACTACAATTTATGTGAATAAAATGAATTTAATGAATTGACAATTGATTCTCATGTAGCGTCTCATCTGCCACATGTACAATCCCCAGCAGACGAGATGTTTACTGCCTGCATTAGTGCCCACTCAAAACAAGAGAAGAGTCCTTCTGTTTTTCAGAAGAAAAAAAAAAAAGACTCTCACAACCTGTCGGTTTGCATGTCAGGCATCCAGACGCATGTTTTTTATTCTGTATTTTTTCTAGTTTTCCCTCCTCTAAGTGTTTACCCCTATAACATATCCCAGACATAGCCTGTCACTTGGAAAGAATTTGGGTTTTCTACCTAGGCCTACGTTCTCTTTCTATTTCAGCAACACTACTTCGGGTATTTATTTTGCACTACCTCGCTCGGCTAACAAGAAGGAGGAGATAAATCTCAGAAATATGAATAAATCATAAAATCATCCCGTAGCAAAAAGTCAAGAACCTGAAATGTATACCATATGCGATATAATAAAAAATGTCATTGTTCAAATGATAAAAAGAGGTTGGACATGTTTGTAAAGGCAAATATTGTTACGCAGTTGAATACATTTTGTGTTGGTATGTCTATACTGTGCTGTAAAGCCATTCTACTCTCCAGTCTGGACCTTTCTGACTCCAGCCTAATGATGCCATGTCTACTGCCCCTAGTGGAGCGTGTACAAAGCCGGGGACTGATGCCCCAAGTCTCAAATCAGCACCAAAATCCAGCAAAAGATTCACAAATCCGGCAATTAAAACCGTCCGTGTGGAAACATAGCAAAAGTTCCTTTTGGTGTCCTGATGATTTCCGTAATTCAAAACACCATCGTTACTTTAGATCAGGGGTCACTAACATGGTGCCCGCTGGCACCAGGTCGCCTGCAAGGACCACGAGTCACCCGCGGGCCGTTTCAAAAAATATCTGTTTCCTACCTTGTTAAATCATTGTTGATAATTATTGTGTGAAATCATTAACATGATCAGTGTCTTCACATCGATCAGGGGTGTCAAACTTAGGCCCACGGGCCAAATCCGGGCAGACGCACAATTATATCTGGCCCGTTAGATGATTTTATAAAGATCTATTATTATTGTTATTAATGTCCAGGCGAAATAAAGCACTAATAACACAAACTACAGATCCCATAATGCAGCACTTCAGCTGCCTCACTGAACGCTAGACGACCTAGGAACATTCCAGCATCAATCAAGTCGAGCTCCTGTTGATGTATTTAACCCTATTGTACAGGTATTGTGAAGCCCATCACAACGGTGAAGAGAAAAGTTGATTCTGAAAACAGAGCCTTTCAAAACCGATGGGATTCTGAGTAGATGTTTACTGACACTGACGGTAAACACGTGTGTCTTATTAGTTGAGCGAATGTGGCTGTAATTAAGGAATTGAATCTAAGAAGGAACTACGAGACAAAAAATCAGGAGAAGCTGAAGAACCTGAATGCAGAGCAGAAGGTACAGAAAGTAGAAGAGTTAAAGAAGGAATCTGACACTTTTGCCCTCGTCCGACTCGGCCATTCATGAGTTTCTCCATGCAGAAGAAGGACTCTCCTGTCACCCTGACTCAGGAGAGAACTCAGGATCAAGTCCAAAGGTCTCCTTTTTTATGGACCTCCCACTCACTACATCTGTCAGAGCAGCTGGACAGATGTGAGCACACGGCAGCACGGGTCACTGAGGGTTGGCTTAGTCACCGTGACTGCATCACATCCTGCTGTCTGCTGCTGTGTGTGTGTGTGTGTGTGTGTGTGTGTGCGGGTGCATTGGAATTGAGGTCATTGAGGAAGAGTGTATCAGGGTGATCACCCACGGACATCAGGAGCACACTGGGATTATAAACAACTTTGCGGCTTGGAGCTGAGGGGCAGGTTAACGAGTTGTGAGTGTAACCATGGTGGTCTTATTCGTGTGTGTCGATTTAAGCGTGTGGTAATGTGGTAAGTTCAGAGAGTTAGAAAAGCTTCCAAATGGCCCGGCCACGCCCAACTCTTCCTTTACTGTTCCCTCTATCTCAGAAGAAAAACCCTCAGCTGTGTCTCTCAGCATTAACCCAACACAAGAGCTGTAATACACGCACAGGAGAAGACAGCACACCATGGCAGACTGGACAGAGGGACACAGGAACTCAGGAGGAACATGGCTTCCTCAGTAAAAAATGGTTCTCTCTCCCATGCAAATAAACACACCTGAAACAGAGCACACACACCAAACATCCCATGATCTTTCCAACACTGGGAAACTGTTCTGGCCTGCCACAATATCGGGAACAG
Source organism: Silurus aristotelis (assembly GCF_946808225.1). Taxonomy (NCBI): domain Eukaryota; kingdom Metazoa; phylum Chordata; class Actinopteri; order Siluriformes; family Siluridae; genus Silurus; species Silurus aristotelis. Next base: position 2,875,324 of record NC_139597.1, on the reverse strand, counting down.
TGAGCCTTCACCCCAATAAAGCACCAGAAAACCTGGATCTGAAAAGCAGGAGCACAAACCCACCTAAAGAGTTCAGAAGAAAACAAGACACTAGCACCAAACCCTCCTCAATATTCCGTCCCAGACGTGGACAGTTTTTAAAATATTTGTACTTAAGTTATGTTTTGTCTGAAGTCGTTTTTTTTTTTGTTGGTGTTGCTGCTATAAAATAAAAAAAAGACAAAGAATTTTTCTTAACTACAAAAAAAAAAAAAAAAAACACAAAAAGGCACCATGTAAACTACTGCACTGATCGTTTGATGGGCGGAAAACAAAATGCGCTAAACTCAAAAAAGAAAAAGAAAGAAAAAGATGGAGATGGACTGGACAGCTGCTGGGGATGGAGACCCAGCTGAAAGCGAATCGCTGTTGAATTCTGATGAAACAAAACCCTGGAAATAAATGAGGACTTGGGGCAAAATTGTCAATGCACAATGAAGCTAGCTCTTAGCAATAAATAAAAAGTGGAACACTTCACAGTAGAGCTGCTGATGTTACTTTAGATCCAATCACACACACAAATCGTTCAAACCATAAACTCTGACCAGGTCATGACACCACTGAATGCTTCCCAGCATGCACTGGGTTTAAGAGTGTAGCTGTCATGCACAAAAAAGAAAAAACACAACTACCTGATCGATTATACTTGAGTAGAGACTGAACGTTTCACTGTTTAGGCAAAAGGAACAAAAACTTGGCAGACACCTGAATGAACCAAATAAATTTCAGGCAACGGTATGACAGGAATTCTGGGGGGATACTGAAGAAGAGGGGGATACTAAAAGCATCACAGCGCATGCCACTTATATTAAACCTCAAACTCTATTGGTTCGTTTCGATTTACTTTTAAAGCATGTCGAAATCTAAATTAAACTAGTGAATAAATAAATAAATAAAACTTATAACAAACTCGTCTCGTCTCAAATCTTCACTACACAAAAACACCTGGTCCTTAAGTCGCTCCAAGAATCATGACTTTATATAAACCCTTTAGAAACCTCTAATCCTGACACCTCATAACCCCCTATAGGCAACCCCACGATGCTAATACACGTCGTCCCCTAACGTTAACGTTACGACGATTTCTGCTCCAAACTGATGGCTTTCCTCTTCTTTTTTTTTTTTTCTTTTTTTTTTTTTTACCACAAGCAGGAGACGTACGAAGACACGATTTTATCACTAAAATTGTTGGAAACAGAAAAAAAAAACACACTGAGGTAACTTTCCTCCTTCAAACGCTAGCGGGAGCGGGGCATCTTACAGGGCGAGGGGTTTGTATCGTATCGTACATCGTACGCTGCTGCCTGTTGTGTGAAATGTTAAATATTTGTACAATGTTGTCGTATCGCTATCGTCGTCGAAAGATCGAAAAGTCGAACCGTCGTAACTCTGGGATTATCTGTACGTTACACTATTGCTAATACGACACGTTATTCGATGATTAAACATTTATACTCAATACATTTATACATTTTTATTAACTTTAACATCAAATTTACAACCTAAACATTGACCTCGTGTGTGATGTCGATGTCGGACTTGAGCCGAAAACACGATCTATGCCGGCGACATTTCCGCTTTCTATGGGGTTTCATCGGAGCCACTTTAACCATATACTATTATATAATATTAAACAATATAAAGCACGATGCTTCCTTGCATTGGCACCACTATTAAGAACTTTATGCGTAGCCATGGCAACAAATACTCACGTCACAAATGTAGTGTATTGGAACACAAGTCGGAGAGGAATGGCCGTGAACAAGAGCGCTGGAATTATGGGGACCGAACGACATGGAAATAACAAGAATATGCTGTAAGATACAAACGAATTACATGTACTGTTACACTATTTGGATAAATGTATTGGGACACCTGACTTTTCTATGTCATATGTGCTTCTTCCCCAAACTGTTACCACAAAGAAATTGTCTAAGGATCGAACTAGGAGATCCAAACCTGTTCCAGCAAGACAATGCTCATGTGCACAAATCCAGCTCCATGAAGATATGGTTTCCATGGGTTGGAGTGGAAGATCTCCTCAGGCATAACTGTGACCTTCGAACGCACCCCAGACCTCCTCACCTCACCTTGATCACGACCTGGCTTCACTAACACCCTTGTATCTCCACAACATATAGTGGAACATCTTCCCAGAAGAGTGGAGGCTATTCTTCATGATTAGATACTTTTCCTGCAATAACATCACCGTGTTTCATTTCCTTTTACAGCATTGTAATATTGCTGTGGAACATCCAAGAAACTAATCAAGTTCCTGTTATCACTTGCACTATAGCAGCTATATTTACAGTATATATATAAGCAGTCACTCGCAGGAAGGCAAAATCGCAAACCCCCTATTTAGTCCTAAAGACCTCCGAATTCTTCTGCGCGTGCGGAAACATTAAATATTGGCACCCTTGCCTTTATTTGGACTGCTAAACCATAACCACGTGACTGAAAAACCTTCATCAGTTTGCAGGTTATCATCTCTGGATTCACAGAAAATCAGGTTTACGTGTTGAGCAGTGGTTTGTGGTGGACACATTTCCTGCACTTGAACCCATTCCTTATTCTTTAGACAAAAACAGCCATGGTAGCATGTCAGATCAGCTTCCTGAGTAGCCAGGAGTGAGGATGCGAGACAGCCAGAGAGTGTGTGTGTGTGTGGGGCTAAATCTCGACCAATGTGGAGTGTGTGACGGGCAGAATAAGTGTAGAGAGAAGGCCAGGAGAAGGGGAGGTCAGAAATCCTGGGACAGACAGAGATTAATGAGGCGCCTCACCCTCCTATACCCTCCACCTCCACCCATCTCGAAGGCCTCCAGCTAGCTGCAATGCTTCCTAATCACCTGGGTGTCGGGTGCTATTGTTGAGATGCCTGTCCCCCCCCACACACACACACATCTGCCTGATTAAGTGTGGCGCTCATGGCAATGCATAATCACAGTCTCGAGCTGAGAACTTCGCTTTCTTCCTCAGTTTTGGTTCGTTCCTGTGAGCCCGGTGATCATGGAGACACCTGTTTTTATTTAATGCTGATGTTTAGACAGAAAGAAAAGAAGGTTTTTTGCTTTGAGAAAACCGTAGCAAGGAACTTGTTCGGAATCAATTGTGCGAATAAACAAAGAACATACGCTCATCTATCACTGCCAGCGCACCAGCACTCTCAGCTGTTCTCCCCGGAGCTTTCCTGTCTCCCAACATCCCTGCGTACGGACAGCCGTCATCACTCGCTCGCTCGGAGGTCAAGAAACCCCCAAAACTTGGAACGAGATTAGATGGTGCTCGGACGGAACGACAAACATTTTTTTACAAACCCGCTGCCCTTCGGCGTCGATCCTTATGGTATATTCAGCGCCCTGACGGACGCCTGTAATGTGACGGCTTCAAAAGTCTTCCACATTGAAAGCAGAAGGACGAGAGGGAAAGCCAGAGCTCGTGCGTCCAAGTTATAAAATAATAATTGAAAAAAGGGGGGGGGGGGGGCGAGCGAGAGAGAGAGAGAGAGAGAGAGAGAGAGAGAGAGAGAGAGAAAGACCCTGAGTGATCAAATCGTCTTTCAGATGCACAGATTTTGATACACCTGAGAGTGTGAGGGTTCAGTGTGAAACATTCGATATGTTCTTCTGACATAGAGAGCCTACAGAAAAAAGAAGAAAAAGTCATGGGAGAAACTTTATCATCGAATCATTGTGTGTGTGTGTGTGTGTGTGTGTGTGTGTGTGTGTGTGTAAGAGAAACAGCACGAGAGCGTCATTTTGAGAGCCACCAGGATGAGCGCTAAGTGGACGACTTGTCAGGAGGAGCTGAGAAGGAATATCATCTCATAGAGAGAGAGAGAGAGAGAGAGAGAGAGAGAGAGAGAGAGATAATAGCACAGATTATCAGACTCCCTGCATCTCTCCATCACTGTTCACCCCCCCCTCAATTTGCTCTCCGTCCCCCCTCTCCCTCACTACGCTGCTTGTCTGGAAGAGGAGACTGACGCTTTGAGTGATGATTATAGTCTCCAGAAACCAGGAGGACTGAACACGGATCTACTGTACACTCAGAGAGAGAGAGAGAGAGAGAGAGAGAGAGAGAGATACATATAAACGGGAGAAAGGAGGATGTGAGTGACAGAACACAACAAAGAAAGAGAGAGAGAGAGAGAGAGAGAGAGAAGAGAGAGAGAGAGAGAGAGAGAGAGAGAGAGAGAGAGAGAGAGAGAGAGAGAGGATAAAGCATGAAAAGAGAGCAGACAGCCAGAAAAAAGCACACAAAAAGAGAAAGAGACAGAGAAAGAGAAGGAAGTGAGTTAAAAATGGATAGAGAGATATAGGGAGCAAGAAAAAGAAAAGAGAGAGAGATTCCTTTCTGCGTTGCTCATCATGAGAGACAGAAGTGAGAGAAAAAGCAGCTGTGGTAAAAATCAGGAGAAGTAGTGAGGTGTGTATGAGTTGTTGACCTGGATCATCACTAGACAGAGTCTTACACACACACACACACACACACACACACACACAGTGAGAAGAGGTGGGAAACAGAGTCCCGGCAGGAGGCGGCTGTAACGCGGCTTCATGAGACCACACAGAATAAAGAATGTGGTGCTGCTAAAACCGCGAGCGAACTGCACCAAACACCCAACACTCGCTCTGCATACAAGTGTGTCTAATAATCACATTCAGGTAGAACACACACACACACACACACACACACACACACACACACACACACACACACACACACACACACACACTCCCTGTGGAAGGAAATGAAGAAGAGTGTGAGTTTAGAGATGGTGTGAACGTTTGACTGACAGCTGGGCATCATGTGTCTTTTAACTGGAGTCAAAACTGTGTGTGTGTGTGTGTGTGTGTGTGTGTGTGTGTGTGTGTGTGTGTGTGTGTGTGTGTGTGTGTGTGTGTGTGTGTGTGTGTGTGTGTGTGTGTGAAGACGAGTTAGAGATTAGACAGCAGGGGTCTGATTGGTAGACTGGCAACCACACCAGTCTACATTTCCTGCAAACACCAGATAATTAAATACCAGTGAGGGAAAAAAGTGTTTCTTTATGGAAAATGTTCACAGCCTGACTGTCAGATCACACTCTCTTTCTTCTTCACCTCCCTCTCCTCCTCCTCCTCCTTCACCTCCCTCTCCTTCTCCTCCACCTCCTTCAACTCCTGCTTCTCCACCTCCTTTTCCTCTTCCTCATCCTCCTATTCCTCCTCCACATCCTTTTCCTCCTCCACATCCTTCTCCTCTTCCACCTCCCTTTCCTCAAGTCACAACAGACATTGTCTTAAAGCAGTTTTGCAGAATGCCACCTCCTCCTACTTAAATATATTTAGAAGGATAAAGTCCTGGAACATCTAATCACACAAACACAAGCAGAGTTTTACTGCTAAAAAAAGGAAGAAAGAAAGAAAACACACACACACACACACACACACACACACACACACACACACACACACACACACACACACACACGGTATATAAATGCAGGCTGCACTGAAGGGTCCTGTGAGACTCGGTGTGTTTTATTGCACAGTTTGGCTGATTTCACTTTCTGTGCTTTGAGAGAAACAGGAAGAGGAAAATCAGAGACAGGAAGAAAGCCAGAGAGCGAGAAGTTTTACTGCGTCCTGGCACGACTCGAACTCCACACTCACACATTATATGCACAATTTCACTAAAAGTGCACCCGCGATTATAATTGAAGGGCAGAAAAAGAAGCGGAGCAGATTTTTTTCCTGTTAGTCGACTGGAACAGTGAGCCGTGTGAACACGACCTGTACATTCTTCAGCTCACAGAACAACAGGGTATTTACACTCGTCTGTGCACTCTGTCTATTCACACAGCTCATACCTGCTCACAAACAATGACGAAGGTTCAATAAATATAAAAGCTGGAACAGTCAGTCGCTCTCAGACCCAAATCAGCCGAGTCATCTCAAAAAGTCAATATTGACTTCTGCTGAGGCGTAAACAGAGTTCAAATAAAAATGGAACTGAAATAACAAAACCAGAAAGACCCAATCTATACTCAGTGTGTGTGTGTGTGTGTGTGTGTGTGTGTGTGTGTGTGTGTGTGTGTGTGTTACCACTAAGTAAGAGCAGGTTGATATAGAGCAACATGCATCTATCCCCAAAAGAAGAAAAATGGTAAAAAAAAAATTAAGAAAAAGAAAGAAAGAAAGAAAGAAAGAAAGAAAGAAAGAAAGAAAGAAAGAAAGAAAAACAGAAAATGGTAAATAAAAGAAAGAAAGAAAATGGTGAAGAAAAAGAAAGAAAGAAAGAAAAGAAAGAAAGAGAATGGTGAGGAGAAAGAAAGAAAGAAAGAAAGAAAGAAAGAAAGAAAGAAAGAAAGAAAGAAAGAAAGAAAGAAAGAAAGAAAGAAAGAAAGAGAATGGTGAGGAGAAAGAAAGAAAGAAAGAAAAAAGAAAGAAAGAGAATGGTGAAGAGAAAGAAAGAAAGAAAGAAAGAAAGAAAGAAAGAAAGAAAGAAAGAAAGAAAGAAAGAAAGAAAGAAAGAAAGAAAGAAAGAAAGAAAGAAAAAGAAAGAAAGAAAAAAAAAAGATGTGTGTGAGATGAGAAAGAGAAAAATGAGAAAGAGAAAAAGTCTCAGAGATCCACACACACACACACACACACACACACACACACACACACACAAAGCATCCCACTCTCCTGTGGCTTATCGGATGCTGGGATGAAAGTCTCTGCAGGGCGGAGGGCGAGACGTGTCGACTCTTTGTAGGCGACACGTGTTCTCATTGTCGGGATCAATGAGCCGATCACGCCTTAGAGACAGAACGCTGCGGAACGCGCCATCACGTGAAAGACAAAAGGAAACCGGGACGGCGCCGCCAGACGAAGAGGAGTGGAAAGAAGAGTAATAAAATAAAAAAAGAAGAGAGATAAAAAGAAGGGAAGGGAAGCGGGAGGAAAGATGTGAAACGTATACATATCCATTCAGGAATGCTTCTCATGAGCAAAACTATGCAAAATCAGGCTGATCAGTGGCTCGTGCAGTCGCTCCAATCACATTTTTCTTTTTTTTTTGACACAGACAGACATTTTTTTTTTTTCCAGGCACCATATTAATCTGCACAGGTACGCACATGAAAAGCCAGACGGGAGCAGGGAGGGGAACGTGGGGGTCCCGGATACTGAAAGCACAGCCAGAACAAAAAATATATATATTTGGGGATGGAATGGTGAAACTAGAGAAGTGAAGGAAAAGGCATGCGAAAGATGAAAAAAAAAAAAAAAAAAGCCGTCTACGATCAAAGACGGCTCTCCCACAGCGGGGACAGAGGGAGAGAACCGGAGCCTCCCTAAATAGATTGATTTCTCCACAGAGCATCCGGAGCCAGGAGAACAGCACGAGGTGAAAGAAATTAAACGTTTTACGCTGTCGGAGTTTCATCTCCGCATTAGAACCTTTCATTTCTTGTGCGTGAGCTCTGAATCATCCAAATTCCAAAAAAGTTGGGATGCTGTGTAAAATGAAAATAAATAAATAAATAAAAAACGATTTTAAGGAAGAGATTTTGAATTTAGTGACACGTCTCACGTCTCAAAAAGGCTGGGACAGGGGCCACGTTTACCACTGTGTAGCATCACGTCTTCTGTCCGTATACATCTGGGAATTAAGGAGACCAATTGCTGAAGTTTTGGGAGAGGAATGTTGTCCCATATGTGTCTGATACAGGATTCTAGCTGGTTAACAGTTCTGGGTTTTCTTTGTTGTGTTTTTCGGTTCATAATGCACTAAATGCTGAAGACTGCAGGAAGGCCAATTCAGCACCTGGATTCTTCTACTTCGAAAGTCATGCTTTTTAAGGTTTAAGGGTCTTGCTCTATCTATTCTCTCATTCATCCATCCATTCTCCCATTCTTCCATCCATCCATCCATTCTCCCATTCATCCATCCATTCTCCCATCCATCCATCCATTCTCCCATTCTGCCATCCATTCTGCCATCCATTCTCCCATCCGTCCATCCATCCATCCATTCTCCCATCCATTCTCCCATCCATCCATTCTCCCATTCTCCCATCTATCCATTCTCCCATCCATCCATCCATTCTCCCATTCTCCCATCCATCCATCCATCCATCCATCCATCCATCCATCCAAGGAGAGCCCCGACTTTTATAGTGAGAACGTTATGGTGTGGATGAAGAGACTGTAGTAATGTCATCCTGTGGAAGCTGAACATCATCAAAAAACGCCCACCCTGGGATGCTTTCACACACATCCTCTCACACAGCTGCTCTCGATACACACGGACGCAAACGCACGTGCATGCAACACACACACGTACACACCAGCTCGAAGCCAAGTATGGCCTATAGCCAAAACAAACGCATCCTGCACAGCCGGCAAACAAACCGGCTTCGTTGCTGAGTGTGGTGAGCTCGCTGCTTCACATTAGCTTCCTCGTTTCGAAGCGCCAAAACGCAAGGATTTAATCTCCTTTTGTAAACACGCTTCAATAACGCTCTTTCAAAAAGTCCTTCAACAGACGTTTCCTCTGCCTTAGAAGGTCAGGATATACAAAGTGCAAGAGATCTGCCGGTTTGTTTTAACGCATGCGTCGGGCTGCCGTACCGTGTGCCACGTTTCAATTCGGAAGATACGCTTATATTGCGCCGATAATGTATAATAAACCACGCATGTCGTTTTCACGCTCTAACTAATCGAAGGCAGCACCGAAAGGCTCTAAGAAGCCATTTCTTTCTCTCTTAGGCTGTATCAGTGTATCGTTGCATCTCTGGGGCTCCTCTTTCAAATGAGGAGGTTCCATGAATTATTCAAAGAACTCAGAGCTTTAGTTAAAAAATAAAGAAAAAAAATAAAGAGAGGAAAAGCTTCTGTGAACGCCGCGATCTTTTCTGCCTAGGTGGGGATTTCATTATAAGCCTAAACAAAGCAGACCCCTGGAGCCATTTGTACTGGATTAGTTTTACATTGAGGAAATGTAATAAGTGACGGAGCGCTTTAGAATGTAGACCTATAGGAATCTGTAACGTCGGTATCACGTACACGTCTGAACATATACAAATATTTCTTGTGGTGGGGAGTTTTTCTACTGTTACACCAAAAAAGGAACAAAGACGCAAACGGAAATTCTACATTTAACTCTGATTCCAGCAAAGCTCCAGCCTACATACAGGCTATGGTCATGTGACCTACTAATGAGCAAGTGCATGTAGTGCATGGTAAAGGTGAAGGTGCTTGTCACATGTACTTTACGATGTACACGAGACGTTCTTTCGGTACACTGACTTATGAAGGTCGGTGCTCCCTGTGACTGTGCGTGCAGCCTCGTGCTGGCGTAACCCATTGAGATTAAAATGAGCTACGTCGTCATTTCCGACCTCTTCGGTCACGTACACCCCTGATTGCTCTTCCTCATCGCTCGGTGAGGTAACAGTCCAGAAGACGAGACTCAATCTGGAAAGCATGAACGTGACCCCTGGATGTCCTGAAGGACAGACAGATCGTTTCAGCTGAGCAGCCGTAAAGCAGCCGGAGGAAGCTTCAGGAAAATGCGCACTACCATATGGATTGTTTTTTTCTCTCTTTTTTGGCTAGCGCAGAGGCAAATTTATCAGTTTTACCTTGAGATGTCGGCATGCAAGTTTTTTTTTCGAAAGCCTACGCTGCGTGTGCTGTTTCTGATCGGGGAGGGACGATCACCTGAGAGGAAAACAGATAAGCAGAAGGAGAAAAAGCGATGGAGGAAAGGGGGGGTCTCAAGCGTTAGCTCGACTCACCGTGGGGAGTTAATCAAATTCAACCTCATCGGATTACAGTCGAGTAATAAGGGTCAGGCTGCTGGTTCTGTGTTACGATTACGACGCGAGTTCACGGTTATAGAGCGTGTATCAGGGACGGGTACGGCCTCCATGAACGAGGGGATCAACACTGGATGGATACAATTTGGGGTTTGAACCATTTCTTTTAATGCATCAGTGATGCTGACATGGAATGTGTGTGAGCTTATCGGATGCAGCAGTGGAGTTTGGATGAGGATTTTAAGCACCATGTGAAATCTGGTCATTTGATTACATTTACATCCAAGGAGGCAAAAGATGGACAAAAAGTTGGCTGGATTTGTATAAGGATGGATGGATGGATGGATGGATGGATGGATGGATGGATGGAAGAAAAGTTTTTTAGTGTCTAGATGAAAATAGATAAGTAATTGGGTGAGTCTGCGATGGTATCAAAAAGTTTTAGCTCTGTTTACATGAAAGTACATTTATCTATGTTTCCACTCTATTACCTTCAAAAGAATTTTCAGGAATGTGTCCTGGACCTTTTTCGAAGTGTGTCAAGCACCTTCTGTGATTCGTGCCGGATCTCTGCAACACTGTCAAAATGGTGAGCTTTGAGCTGGATTTTTATCTTCGGGAAGAGAGTGGAAGTGCGGAAGTAAGAACAGGAATATTTACCGACGATCAGCATTAACAAGTTGCCTAATGTGAGATATATATATATATATATATATATATATATATATATATATATATATATATATATATATATATATATATATATATATATATACATATACATATACACACACACACACACAGTATATATACCCACACACACACACACACACACACACACACACACACACACACACAAATCCAAAAGCGTGCCAGAAGAGCTGGATCATAATGAGTGAATGCTGGCCCAGATTGTGGTGTGCGAGTGCATGCTGGTGATTATGTGCCTGTCGCACATTAAATTAGAGCCCGAACGAGGTCTTTGTTTACCTTTTTACAGCCAAAAGTAACAACGTGGTCATTTTAACATTCTCCCATCATTAAAGAGACATTTGGTTCTCACAAAAGACCGAATGTCGCCTTTATAACTTAGCACACAAACGCACGAATGTCTTTGAACCGACACAACCACTGGCAAATGTCTGAGCACAGAAATAAGGAGCACATATAAAAGAAAAGAGGAAGGAAAAAAGAAAGAGTCAGGAAACATAAGCTAGTCATTTTGCCTGGTGCCTGCTCTGTGCATCGCATGTCGCCGGTGAGTCGCACTAACATTCAAGTCGTTACTATCAAAACAACAGCGGTATTTAATGTCGGTACGGAACACTGAAGCGGCAGGGGTCCTCGCTATCCTCTTCCCCAGATACAACGAGACTCTTTCAGCCGGACCAACATCCGTCTCCGTCTTCAGAGAGGAAACGTGACGGGGCCCCCCGGCGAGAGACGTGAAACACCTGAGAGGTCCATCGATTCGTTTTTCCATTGTAAAACATTCGCCTCTTGATTGGGCCGCGGAATCTTTCAGTTCACGTGTCTGGTGCCGAGCCCTGATTAATGTGAGGTCACCGACGGCTCCTGCTTTTCCAGAAGACTGCGGTAAAAACGATACTCCGGTTACAAGAGGAAACTTATAAAAGCCACCTCCGGGGCTTGTTAACACGGGCGTGCTGAGAGATTTATTTAGCTGTATTTAAATCCAGAATAATTTTAATAATTAAAAAAAAAAAAAAAAAGATGAACGATATAAAGCAGAGACCGGGCTGGTGAAAGACCAAGCCTGCTTAGATGGAAGTGAGAGAGAGAGAGAGAGAGAGAGAGAGAGAGAGAGAGAGAGAGAGAGAGAGAGAGAGAGAGAGAGAGAGAGAGATGCAGGAAAAGAGGAAAGGCAATTGAAAAACAAGAGGAGATTAAATAAAGGAGTGGAATCTATTTTCCTGTGTGGAAATGAGATAATACTGAGAAGTTCAGCTCTGTTCTTACACCTAACTGTAAAATAGCTAATATGTATTCCAGCACTGCTGTATGCAAACATTCATCTACTACTAATCCTGCACTATCTCCACTACTTTCACACTTACAGAACAAAGCACATAAATGATCAGGATAACAGGATACACACTGTACAGAGAAAAGTTTGTGGACACCTAAATTCACATCATTATAATACCCTCCATTCTTCTGGGATGATGTTCCACTAGATTTTAAGGAGATTTGTGCTCATTCAGATACAAGGGTGTAAGTAAAGTCAGGTACTGATTTGAGAAATGATGAGCAGGAGATCTTCCAATCCAACCCAATGTAAAGCAGATCTTCATGGAGCTGGCTTTGTGTGAAGGGGCACCGTCATGCTGGAACAGGTTTACATCTCCGAGTTCAAGCAAAGGACAAATTTCATGCTCTCACATAAAGATTCGTCCTACACAATTGTGTGTCTCCAAACTTTGGGGTAATAGTTTGGGGAAGAACCAGATATGGCCTGTTAGGTGTCCCAATACTTTTGCCATCTCAGGAAACAGCTACCAAGTTACAGTTCCTCGACCTCAACGACATTACTCCAGTTTATAATATATGTTTCAACTAAAACAACATGTAGAACTCTTCAGATTTTTTGCTTTTTTTGTATCTGCCAGCATTTATTTTTATTTCCACATTGTAACCCTGACCAGGCAGTTACTAAGGATGAGAAAATGACCACCGTCTTTCGGCTTCTCCCATTAGGGGGCGCCACAGCGGATCATCCGTCTCCATACCCCCTTGTTCTCTACATCTGCCTCTTTCACACCAACTACCTGCATGTCTTCCCTCACCACATCCATAAACCTCCTCCTTGGTCTTCCTCTTTTCCTCCTTCCTGGTGGCTCCATCCTCAGCATTCTCCTACCAATATAATTCACGTCCCTCCTCTGCACATGTCCAAACCATCTCAATCACATCTCCCTCACCTTGTCTCCAAAACGTCCCACATGCGCTGTCCCTCTAATAAACTAGTTTCTAATCCTGTCCATCGTCGTCACTCCCAACGAACATCTCAACATCTTCAGCTCTGCTACCTCCAGCTCCACCTCCTGTCTTTTACTCAATGCCACTGTCTCTAATCCATACAACATCTCAGGTCTCACCACAGTCCTATAAACTTTCCCTTTCACTCTCACAGATACTCTTCTATCACAAATCACTCCTGCTATCACTCTTCTCCACCCACTCCACCCTGCCTGCACTCTTTTCTTCAGGATGATGAAATGACCACTCAGATGATTCTGAATATCTTAATACTTGTTATAACCCTTACAATAGGCACATATACTGGTAATGTACGAACCTTCGTCCATTCAAACATGCAGCCTTCAAACTGTATTTTCACCAGACATATTTAATGTACTTCCTATAATAATAGAAGAGAAAAAGAATCTCTTATGACCATGCAGTAGTCCCGCAGCAATTTCATTAATCACAGTAACATCTAAAGTCTACCACAATGGCTCAGGACCACCGGATGCACGAAGAGTTTTGCATTAAAGCGCCTGTCGCTGAACAACTCAACAATGATGGAACTGTGATGAATGGACAGTCAGTGTCGAGGATGAGGTTCTTCTCAGGGTTCCCATCCCAGGGAGTTTTTCCTTGCTATGGTTGCCACTGGTTTACTCATTAGGGATACAATTTTTAAGGAACAAACTTACAGGCACTAAACTAAGACACTCTTTTACACAACTTTATAACCGTCTTTACCTCCGTAAAGCTGCTTTGAGACGACGTCCATTGTAAAAAAATCGCTCGACAAATACAAATTCTTCGAATTGTACTTGCTATGAAACTCCATGAGATGGGAATGAACACACGAGCCCATTTTTATCATCTCCACTAACACCGTGCTCTTGGAGTCTGCTGGTGCAGGGTCTTATAAATGACACGTCTCAGTCAAGACCGTGCATCTAATAAACAGGTTTCACGTCTCGAAAGGTGACTCGGCTTTTGTAGACACATTGGACCACGGCTGGTCCTGGTCCTGGTCCAGATCTTTCCGCAGATTTCATCTGTCGTTACTTGCACAATGATAAACATAATGCAGACCAGTGTGAAGGAAGGAAACGCCGCCAGGACGAAAAAAATGCTCGAGAATGACTTCTGGAGTAAATATGTAACTACCAGGTGTAGAGAATATGATCTATTTATGTGCTTAAATTTAATCCTTTAGGTGTTTCAGGTCTTTTTATATACGTCCATCACACAAATAAATCCTGTAGCTTTTTGAGAAAAAGAACAGGACAGGTGCTCCCGAAAACAAGCGTTTAGCTCTGATAATAAACAGGATAATAAACGATCGTCTTCTATGGACGGATAACGTATAGATATATGAAACGAGTACTGGTGACCGCTTTCTTTTCTCCGCTCGTCCTTGTGCTGTGTAATTTAAATAAAGCCATAGTCAAGTGGGTTTAACCGCAAATGGGTGTGAAGAGAAAGAAGAAGAAAAAAAAAAAAAGTCTTTTTTGAAGCGTCTGTTGTATTTGGCTTGAGAAGGCAGGACGGGTTCGCTTGATGTTTGCCCAAAAGCCTGGCTACTTTCTGCGTTTAGACTTTTCACCTTATCAGCCACCTGCCTTCAGCTTTATTAGCGCCCTCCTTTTCCCGTTCCCCCTTTTTCCCACTTCTCTCTGCCTCCCGAACAACCCCCTGAGCCAAGACAAACTGCTGGAAGAGTAGCGAGGGGGGGGGGCTTATACGGGCCAGATAAAGGTGTGCGTGTGCACACTGGTCATGCATAAATAGCCCGATGAATGAATTCTTGGACACGAGTAGAGCTCGCCTTGATTACACGCCACTTATAATAAAGTCGGCGCTGACGACATGCGGCAAAAATGTGCTGAAAATGCAGAAAAAAACAAGCTCCATATTAAAGATTTTTTTATAAAAAATATAAAAAGCTATTTAACAACAGACAAAAAAAACAGATTTCTGTTGGAATCTAATGGTTGTGGCTGTATAATGGAGCTTATAATGCTACATAATGGAGGTTGGGTTGAGGTTGTGCAGTAGTTGGTGGCTTGGTTTCTTTGACTCAGACCCCAGGTATGGCACAAGCTGAAGGATTATAGTGTGACTATGAGGGAGCGTAGGATCGGGTCGGTGCCAGGACGTGGAATGTGAGACTCTGTAGTCAGTGGTGGTGATTTATCGCTAGTGGGAGTCGGCAAGGAAGGAACTCCCTAACTTTTACTTCGCTATTGATAAGACAAACGGATCCACAGCCTGACATTCCGACCTTCGGCATTCCCAAGGACGTTGCGCAAACATGCGTTGGATTAAATAAAAATCTGTTTCTCACTTCCCTTTCGCTTTCCTTCTGTTCTTTTTCATGCATATAAAGTTTGGCTGTACGATCTCTCTTTCCATTTCAGGATGCCTGCCCTTTCCTCCTCACAGAATCTCACCAACGTGATTATGAATGTGGAATTGTTCTCCAAGTCCTGGAGAAGTTGGTGCCATTGGGTGGGCAGAGGTTCGTGAAATTGGCTGAATGTTAAGATCCATCATTCCACATTAAGTGCTCGACAAGTGTAGAGCTCAATGGCGTAGAAGATTCATCTGCATTTAGACTCAAATTGGAGGAGATCTCATGTTCTCACGTTTCTCATGTGTTTCTTACATTTTTCTCAAAGAATTGCTTGAGAAACGAGGTGCTCTTTCAGACCTTTCCAAAGTTTGAAAATAGAGATGATATTTATGATATTTGGATACCTTATCCACGAGGATGACTGAGCAGAAGAAGGTTAAGGGCCTTGCTCATGGTGCCCAGCAGTGGCAGCTTGAATTTGAACTTGTAGTAAATGAGGTGGTTTATATGTTGATCATGAGTTTATATCCCACCAATACCAAGCTGCCACCCTCGGGCCCCTGAGCGAGACTATATTTCTAAAATATATATCTTAGACTACATTTAAGATTCAATCGATGTACTTTTTACTCCACTATATTTTAATTGACACTGTTACCAATTACATTTTGCACCTGTTGAAGACGTCATTAAGCCACAACACCCCCCGACTCGCATCTGCTGCCTGTGAGCTGCCTGGCCTCGTTTTTAGTCCAAACAAGATCTCGAATAAATTACAGAACCAGCTTTTGTTGAAGTTCTCTCCAAAGAAAATTAGTTTTTTCATTTATCTACAAATGATTTGCTTTTATTGTATTTGTCCCTAGAAGTTTTATGGTTGTTCTTTGTGACATGACCCCGTCATGTTATTTGTTCAATAGCTTAAAGATCCTTTTTTGAAAAATTGCTTTACAACTTTCTTTTTTTATTTTTGACCGAATTGTATGTTTTATTCTGGCAAGTCAAAGAGGCTGTTGTGTTGTTGGTTAATGAAGTGTTGAGGCGGACAATTTGATTCGTATTTTAAGGAAATAAAACCTTGCAAATCAACCGTTTTAGGCTTTTTGGCAGACGTGTGTCTTAGTGCTGAGGACTGGCGCATCTGTGAGCCTACGTTCAATACAAGTCAAATACTCAAGCACTGTTCAAATTAGACACTCGAAAACTTCTACTCAAGTCAGATTGGAATCGGCGACTTGTAAGGAAGTTTTGCAGTAAGGTATCTGTACTTTTACTCGAGTATCATTTTCAGAAGTCCAGAGTCCAAATCCACTGAGAAAAGCGACATTACCTGACGCTACATTCACTCAAGCCAATCGAATTCTCTTCACAATAAAGGCAAAAAGCCTTAACAAAGCTACACCAATCATTATGGCATCTGCTTTAGTGTAAACAATAAATCATATCTATAGAGCCACATATTGTAGTTTGCTGATGCTAGAACCGGTATTAATAGTGTTTGCAGTGCTTTACAGTTCAAAGGAACCTTATTCGGTAAAACACACAACTTCGTAACCCTGAAAACAAATCAACAACCTGTAACCAAGGTTGCATATTTGCGCCATCTGTACAAATGTGTGTATAAACTCGGGCTAATCCTTACAAACGAGCCTCCAAGAATGTGTATACACGAAATTAGCCTGCAAATGATTCCAAAAACCAAGAGAGGAAATGAACTTTAGAGAGTTCGTTGACTTGATGGACGAGTCTCAGAATCGACAGCTGTTCAACCCGGATCGAGACTTCGACCCGAAATGCGTGCAGCAGCTGTGTGGCTGGGATCTAAAGCAATGCTGAGAATTTAACCATCAACTGATGGAAAGGAAGATGAATATGATACGTTATACTAGTTAGACTGATGAACCTGGATAAAGGCAGAGAAATCGTATAGAAGCTGCATCATATACTGTAATCGCTGCATTTGGTGGTTTCGCCTGAAATTCAGCCTACAGTCAGTTTCATTCCAGACATGATTCATACCCGGAGGACTATAGCACTGTTGTATTATAAACCACACTTTCCAGTCAGTGACCTAAGTGGAGATCTGACACCAAGACAGAGTGGAGTGGGTTTTTCTCTAAGAAAAGAAGAACTTTTCGAATAATTCAACTCGATTTCATTTTTAAAGAACTTTTTATTATAGATTACGATTATTGTCCCAAAGCAGCTTTAGAAAAATAAAACGCTTACAAATGCCTTTTACACCAGGGGTCCCCAAACTACCGCCCCCACATTTGGAAAGGCTCTCTGAACAATGCCAGACATATTTAAAAGATTTAATTTGAAATATACGTATTACTCATAACTATTTGGTTTTTGATAATAAAGGCTGGATTTTAAACAAAAACTTCCCCTCAGTTATGAATAGAGGTCGAGGCACAAATTGTTGATCGGCGAAAATCAATACGAATAGTTTTTCCGGTCTGCTGTCAATACGAGAGCGGCCACTAGAGGCGAATCACTGATGCCACATGCGGTTTGATTTTATTACTATTCTTTAGTAATGTTTTATAATAATAAAATAGAGTACTATTTTACATGGAGTGTTTGATTTTCTATTCATTTTAAAAACAATCGGTTGATTCATCGGTTATCGGCAAGTACGATTCATACTAGCCTCCTTATCCAGAGCAACTCATACGGACAACCTTATTCAGAGCGACTTATAGGGGCACCATTATCCAGAGCGACTCATTCGGGCACCCTTATCCAGAGCGACTCATACGGGCAACCCTTATCCAGAGCGACTCATACGAGCACCCTTATCCAGAGCGACCCATACGGGCACCCTTATCCAGAGCGACCCATACGGGCACCCTCATCCAGAGCGACCCATACCGGCACCCTCATCCAGAGCGACTCATACGGGCAAGCTTATTCAGAGCGACTTATACAAGCCTTATCCAGAGCGACTCATACAAGCACCCTTATCCAGAGCGACTTACAATCGCATTCATACAACTGAGCAGCTGAAGTTTAAGAGCCCTGCTCGAGGGCCCAGCGGTGGCTGCTTAGTGGTAGTGGGATTTGAACTCACAACTTCCTGATCGGCAGTCCGACATCTTAACCACTACGCTACTCCTCCCCACACTACATCAGATCTTAAAATCTGTGTTTAATCTGTTTATTCCACACCATGATGTAAGCGGTTACTATAGAAACAACAGCGTATTGCATACAAGAGCATTAATATGAACCTGTGATGCGAATTACAGCTGGCTCTAACTGCGAGAGCTGAAATTACAGGGAATTCATTGAAACGGTTTCGACAGCGCTGTGGTATAAATATTTTATAGTAACGTGTATTTGCACCCTTCGCCCTTTAACAAGCATGTCCAACTCTTTCCTATCCTCTGGGCAGCGTTTGGATCCTCTTAGCTGTAATAATAACAATGTTGAAATGGGACTGTTTTGGCCAATCTTTGTCTTTTCTTCTTCTTGACATATCTGCTGCAAATCTGCCAGATGTTGTCCACTCCGCTTTCAGAAATCCGGTCTGGTGACTGAGGTTTATGGCGAAAACTTTTGCCTTTGATTAATCCTTATGTTTCTGATTGTCTTTTAGTCCTCGAATGTCATGTATAACTTCTTGGGATCGTCCGGTTTGGAGCAAAAGTGCAAAAAAAAAAAAAAAAAAGGTAAGTTTTATTTTTTGCACATGACTGACTTTCCATGCTGTGATAAAAAGGTTTAACACGTAGGCACAAAGTGTTCACTCTTTTCAAGGAGGGCAGGTGACGCTACCAATCTCCTCCCTTTTATATCACTTCAGGTGCGAGAACTTTGTCGACTGCTATTACATTATAACGACCGCTTTAGAATACAGCTGTGGGAGGATGCGGATTCCAGCCTGACCATCTCCACTATATAAATATCACTTTATAAATCGCTGCAGGTCTCCTTCGCGGTTACATTCTTGGCACGGCTTTTGGAATTTCTCCCGCGATGCCGACCGTCCTCCTGGCTTTGTGAAAAACGCTAATTAATGTTTAGCTGTTCCAGGGTGCTCTCGCTCTCTTTCTTTCTCTATATCTCTCAGACCCAATATGGCCGGTTTAAGGAGCTGTGGCGGATTAAAGTGCACCGCCTGGGTGGTGAGGCAGCAAGAAGCTGACATGATGCCTCTGAGAAGCCCTGAGCAGTCAGAGGCCATAAAGTCCTGGCCTGGAGATCATAGGAGCATGTGAGAAGCTCTGGGATTAAAGCATAAAGGCAATGAAGCTAGAACTGTGTGAAAGACTCGGGCACCATTTGACTTTAAACAGCACGTAATTAGCTCTGCTCTTCTGTACCCCGTTACTTCCCAAGTCCTCGGCTCAGCTCATAAATCCTCTTTTACACCGTAGGCATGAATGTTGGTGTGGGGGATATGATCTAAATAGCAATTATTTCATTTTATATACATGCATTTACATACACACATGCATATCGATGGACAGACGGACGGACGGACGGACAGACAGACAGACAGATAGACAGACAGACAGACAGAGGAAGTGGTAGCTTTTGATAGCTATAGATAAATCTATCTGAAGGAAGCTGTACCTCAGTGGTTAAGGCTCTGGGCTACTGATCTGTGTATTGTAAAAATGCTCACGCGAATCATGATATTTCTGTCATATCGCCAAACCAAACGGGGAGAATTGATTGTTATTTTTCCAGCATTCATAGCGTAACACTACAGGTCTTGTCTGAAGAAGTTACATTTCCATGGCTTTATTTGATCCTATGGGCACGCAAATTTTTTTTTTTTTTTTTTTTTTTTTTTTAGCTCAGTTGTTGATCTAAAGACAGACTCCTACAAGCTTGGGCTTTGCATTATAATAAAAAAAAAAGGATAGCTAGACGACGATCCCAATATGGCGGGAAATAAAACGAACCGTCGGAGGAATTTTTCATTAAGACTTATTCTCCTGTCAACAGCCGTCTCCCATCAGGCAGTCGGACATGTTCCTCTATCCCAAACAAATGTGGGACGAGAATTAAACATTTGTTGAAAAGGAGGACGAGTGATCTCCGCTAACACTGAGCTAAGACTTTGAGTCGTGATCTGAGAAAGACAGAGAACAAAAGGATAAAAGAATGCGAGTGGGAGGGTGGAATGGAGTGAGAATAAATAGCCACATCAGACGAGCTCGGAGTACAACAGGATCTGACCGCGTCGCATCTGGAGAACAGGGAACGGAGAGGTGGTGGCATTTAGACTGGGTGAAGTGGAGAGAAATGTGCTCATGGTTTACTGCAGCTTTTCTCATCTCTGCTTATACAACCCGAAAGCTGGCCTGAATAGAAGATCTTCTGGTTAGATGTTCCACTAGATTTGTGCTCTTTGAGATACAAGGGCGTAAGAAAAGTCAGGTAATGAGGTGAGGTGAGGAAAAGCATCAAATAGCTGGAGATCTTGAACAGGTTTGGGTCTCCGAGTTCAGAAGTGAATCGCATCCAATGGCATTCAATACAATGGTGTGCCTCCAACTTTGTAGAAGAACCACACAGGAAAAGTCAGTAGTTCCAATACTTTTGTCCGTATAGTGTATAACTGGTGGCTCTACAGTGGAGAAGGAGGCTCACCTGACCTCATTTGTTATTCTGGAGCAGGTTTGGGTCTCCTAGTTCAATTGAAGGGAAAGGTTTGTGCTCCTGCATCCATTACTACAGTAACAGTTTGTGGAAGAGCCTCAAGTGGCTGGAAAAGTCAGGGGTCCCCATACATTTCGGCAAATTGTTTATTACCAGAAGACAGAGCTTCATCAGTGAAGTGCCCCACCACCAACCACCCCTCACACACCCTACACACAACCTCCCAACCCCTCCCCCTCTCTGGATACAGGTTGTATTAGACCAGAGCATTCATGACTCTTATTTTCTCTTGGCGAAGACGTTTTTATTTTGGAAGTGAGGGCGGAGGAAATACACAGCGCTCCCTGTCTGACTGAAGTCGTCTCTCCGACAGTCTGCGTTTGGGCGGTTGCTTCTGGGGGCTTCTATTTTTCTCTCTTTCGGAACGAAGAAGCAGAAAGAGGACAGGGGGTCCTGGTTTGATTTTCTGCGGCCACACCGAATAGAAGAACCAGCATAGAACGCTGGTGTGTGTGAGAGAGGAGCCGTCACCCAAAAAAAAAATCCAGACCTTAGAAAATGGCTGGAAAAGTCCTTAAAATGCCAGTTCTGACTTATTTTGTCCCCGAACGAACGTTTCTACACGTTTTCTATTCGCTCCGTACACCAGCCGGCGATGTTGACACTTCCTTGTCTTGATAATAATCAGGGTATTGTGTGTATAATGTCTATTGAAAACGCCATTCCGATCGGTGGTGCCGTCGCCAGCTGTTTTTAACGACGTTTTGTGTCCAGCTCCAAGAATTTCTCTTAAAAGAAGAAAATCCTGACAATGAAACGAAATATTGAGGAACATGTTTGATTAAGTCTGCTGTGAAATAATTGGAAAGTCGGTCGTATCTTTAAGTTTATTATTAAAGGTGAAAACGCACTTTCAGATGCACATCTGTATTACCTAAAAATGGGGTTTGATAGATGTAAACTGATGAATTCTTGCATTTCTTTGATCTTTAGTCCATCAATTAAATTTGTGGCAATTTATTCGACTGCTTAACCGAACCAATATAATAACATAATATAATATATTAACAAGTGCATCGCAAATCGCATTAATTTGATTGATTATATTTATTCGAGCAGGCATTTCGTTTAAAACTGGTTTAAAAACGTTAATAACAATAAACTGCGATACCCCCGCAGATCCCCCACCACCCCGTGAGAGCGAGTCGCAGTC
The DNA here is from genome assembly GCF_946808225.1 of Silurus aristotelis. Classification (NCBI taxonomy): domain Eukaryota; kingdom Metazoa; phylum Chordata; class Actinopteri; order Siluriformes; family Siluridae; genus Silurus; species Silurus aristotelis. The sequence goes on along the minus strand of NC_139597.1, from coordinate 2,853,325 downwards.
GCCAGGTTTAGTCGAGGAGTTTCTTTCTTACCACAGATAAGACAAGAGAAGCACTAGAGAAGCGCTGTCATAACTAAGAATAAGGCAAGATTAGAGCTGAGCGACAGCGATAGATGAGTGTGTGTGTGTGTGTGTGTGTGTGTGTGTGTGAGAGAGAGAGAGAAAGGAGAGTCAGAGAAAATGGACAGTTAGGGAAGAAGAGATGCTTAGATTGCACTTTATGTGACTGCTCGTGCAGCGTAGGAGGGAAAAGTGCGGTTTAAAGCGTTTACAGCTCCTATAGAGCTTCTTTCCTCTCCAGACCGCCAACACTGTGCACTGCCATGGAGTGAACGCACGTCTCGGGACTTTGCGTAAATCGGGTCGATAAGACGTAGAACATGATCATCTGGAGATGAATCCGATGCTCAATCAAATTCACCTTTTTTTTTTTTTTACGCGTTAAATTGTGAACTTCTGCCATGTAAAAATAATTATAATAAAAAATTTTTTAAAAAAAGGGCCCTTACTTCATCTCCAGAACCTCCTCCAGGTGCTTCCTGCGCTCGGCTCTCAGTGTGGTCAGGTGGGCCTCCTTCTCCACCAGGGACTGCTGCGTGGACGAAAGCTTGGCCTTCATGGACTCCAGCTCCTGCTTCACTTTCTCCATCGCTCCGAGCAACTCCTCCATCTGCAGAGACACAAGTTATACATGCGGAATTAAGCGACTGAGGAACCTGAAAGGATCGCAGTGACACAGATACAATATATGAACAAAAGTATTGGACACCTGACATTTTCCACAAGTATGTGGTTCTTCTCCAAACTGTAACCACAAAGATGAAGACACAATGTTGTATTAGAGGTATTTGGATGTGGTTCACTTCAACTAGAAGACCCAAAACTGGCCATGAATATATGCTTTACATAGGTTGGGATTTGATGGACGATCTCCTGCTATGGAGCTCCAACCACATTAAACATGATGAATGTGAACACTGACCACAGCCCAGGCCTCCTCACTTTAACTACATCACCCTTGTATCTGAATGAGCACAAATCTCCACAAAATCTAGTGGAACATCTTCCCAGAAGAGTGGAGGTTATTAAAACAGCAAATGGAGACTACATGTGGAATGGGATGTTAAAAAACTCATCAGGTGTCCACAAACGTTTGTCCATATAATGTATGAAAGCAAAGAAAAATGTAGACCATATGGAATAAGAAAACAAAAAAAGGGAACTCAATGATGTTAACATGAAACATAAATAAAAAATAATATTCTATTCTAATTTTTTTACCTAAAAACATATAAAAAAAATAAGTTTTATTTTAATGAGATCAAGAAGCAAGTTTTCAAGAACCCAAAAGTCTTGCATTTTCAATGCACCATAGGAACTGAACACAATCATGTAAAAAAAAAATGGTACTACAGAGACGATATTTCAGCAGTGATTTAAAGCACCTGAGATGGTTACAATTAGAGGTCAGCCGATTAATCGGTACAGATAGTTGATTGCACTGAGAGTTGATCGATAAATCTGTCGGCAGAAATCTATACCAAGAAATCCAAACTAAAATCCATAGTTTTTCCAGGTTCCGCTGTCATCACGAGAGCGGCCTCTAGAGGCAAATCACTGACACCACGTGCTGTGTGTTTATACATGCGAGAATGTCCAGCCCAGTAGTTTCCGTTCCACAGAAATCATCACATTTTACACGACCCATGGTTCAAGAACTGAAAATGAGTCTCAACACTTCCTGAGAGCCTGAAAAAAGTACCTAAAAAGGTTCCTGGGTTGAAAACGCGTCTGAGGTTTGAAGCCGAATAAAACCTTCATGACTCAGCACTGAGGTTTTGCGATTTATCGGGCACTTCGGTCGCTTTGCTCGGTTGTGTATTCGTAAAGGTGGGTGATCTCCAGCTCGCTTACACCACGGTTTCCGCCTCGAGATCCCGCCTCTTTTCCGCAGTGCGAGGGAATGCGACGGATAAATCACACAGCCGGTGGCGGGTTTATGTGTTCGTGTGAGGAGAGGTCTGGAGAGTTGGCTCGGGACGCTTCTCACAGACTCCTCTGTGGTTTTGGTTCTGATTCTCATACTTTCTGCTGAAGTGACAGACGCTGGTGTCGGAAACCAACAGTCCCTTTTTTTTTTTTTTATATCACCCTTTTGTTCAATAAGAACTAGTGTGTGAATCTTAGTTGTATTACTCTTTACAAACTCTTACTGGCCGAAGCAGCACGTGGTGTGACGAACCAGGAAGTGATGCAGCTCTCAGTTCGGCACAAACAGCTGTTTATAGCTCGTGCAAAATGGACTTTGTTTACAAAAAAAAAAAGAAAACAAGGGGAAAAAAAATGGACAATCAAATAAGTTGTTTTATCTGAGATTTGCACAAAAAGCAGCGATGTGGAAAATATTGTTGGGGGCGGAGTAACAACAGAGACATGGAGCTCTACATCTGTAGGTTACAATAAATCTCCCTTCATAGTTTTATACCATGTTATAGGTTTTATTGCCCGTTTGTTTTTATAAGAGAAATGCTTGAAAAGTAAGTGTGTGTGTGTGTGTGTGTGTGTGTGTGTGTGTGTATTGTTGGGATTGGAATGACCGCACATCAATATGAATGGCCATGGCTGTAGAACATTAGCTTCTCTGGCTACCTGGCCATCAATATGAATGCCAACTCAACATCAATATCCAAACATGTAGAACAAAAGCCTTTAATGGTCAGCCATTCATCAATATGCAGACTGTATGAATCGAGTATGAATGATCAGCAGGTGTCTCTCAAACAGAGGGAGGGAGAAAAGGATCAGACAGTCTCAGATAAATGTTTGTAGGAATCTCATTCATCATGAAAATCTTCATAAAATTTGAAATATAAACTCATGAGACATGTGGCGTTCAACCCAGTACTTTTCTAGATTGCTCCAGGACTGATTTCATGTATTTATATATGAAATAAAAATAATGTTCAATGCAGGAAATGTATATCTATGGGACTTCATCATCTGTAACTTAATATCTTTTTGAGCAAGATCAACTTTGATGATGAACAGTAAAGCTCAGAGTGTCTTCTTTCCAAAAATATTTTAACTGTGTATGTAGCACATTTTTATCAGGAACTGTTAACATTTAAAGTTAGCTAGAGCATTTTCAGCTGTGAGTCCCGAAATCTGTGGCGCAGGCTAACAGGTTAAAGCCAGCGCCTTTTGAGTTACAAATAAACCATCGATTTATCCAATAAGATCTTGTGTATAGAGCGGCGTTTCTTTAGAACCCGGATAAGGTTTCTTCGGCTCACTCCGAGGCCCACGCGGTGGAACTCTGGCTCGCTTCACTATTACAAACACAAAGCACCGAGTCCTGACAAGCGGCGTAAACTCGAGAGGGGATGAAGGAGTCGGCGTGAGGGGATGAAGGAGTCGGCGTGAGGGGATGAAGGAGTCGGCGTAACGGGATTCTAGTCTGCAGGACTGGAAAGATTACAAACGGATTCCGGTGGGCGTGACTATGACATAACCGATACTGTAACTGTTTAGGTTTATTTCAGAACGCTAATCTGATTGACTTTCATGCCCATCCTGACGTGGATCTCCCTTCACTGTAAACCAAACATCATCGCTTTTCAATTAGAACAATCACAATCACAATTAGAACAAGCCACTTGGCCTGAAGCGCCACCGCTAAGCGATACTGCAGTTCCTATGCTGAAACATCTTGTTCACAATCACCCCGCACCCAAACCCATGATTCACCAGGGTTAATGAGGGTATAAAGAAGATCTCAACCCTCCTGGACACCAGTGAGACACTTTGGAGTAACACATTCCAAGTCCATTATTCTAGTAAAGTTTAGGAGACGTGAAAAAAAGACTCCAAGATCCACAGAGGAGTGAGGGGGCCGTATATATATATATATATATATATAATTCCTTATCTAGAGCAGCCTTCACTTATCTCATATATACAAATGAACAGGGGAGGGTGGGGGATCTCGCTCAGGAGGACCTACAGTATACAAATCATTTGTATACTAACACACACACACACACACACACACACACACACACAGACAGACAGACAGACAGACAGACAGACAGACAGATAGATAGATAGATAGATAGATAATGAGACAAACAGACAGACAGACAGATATATATATATTTATTTTTAGGCTGTCTGTTTGTCTTTTAGGATGATGTGTATGTGTGTGTGTGTGTGTGTGTGTGTGTGTGTGTGTGTGTGTGTGTGTGTGTGTATATATATACACACACCACACACACATCATCCTAAAAGACTTTCCGACAGCCGATTCGCTCTGAACAATGGCGTCTGTCAAAATTCCATAAATGTAAAACGCAGATTGTTTTGCTGTTTATCATCAAGCGCATCCATTTATTTTGCTCGTATTATAAAAGCGCCATGGAGTTGACAGACTATACCGTCACAGACACTCAGGCCTCTCACTCCAAGAATCACATTTTTGTTAAACGACCTTCAGTTCAGCCCCCTGGTGGTTGGAGGAAACACATGAGCTGGCAAAGCACTCGGAGCAGCAGCCCGGTCGTCTCCCATAACTCATCAACCTAATATACTGTACCACGGCCAAGCACTGAAACACTAATGTCCGGTGCTACGGATCAACACTGGAGCAAAATTTATACCTGCCGGTGCCTCGCTCCCTCTGCTGACCTCATTCCTCTCTCACATTTGTCATCACACACCATCATCCGTGACAGACAGAGAGAGCACTAAACAGTAGGACCAAATTCCTAGTGATGGGAAACTGACTTGAGCTGAAGATGATGTTTACAATACGAGGTCTGGAATAGCTTATATATTTCAGATGCCTTGGAAAATGTTTTATTTTTTACATTTTATACAAAGAAAGCACGTAGCATCAATTAATCACCTCTAGAGGCCGCTTTCGCAATAACAGCAGACCGGAAGCCTGGAAAAACTATCGGTATGGATTTTTGCAGATAGCTGATAGTTCCAGCAATCAAATATTGGAAACAATCAATTAAAGCATAAGACTCTGGATCGGAAGGTCATTTCTGGGCCATTGAACAGGGCCCTTAACCATCAAATGCTCTGGATAAGGGGGTCTGCACAAGCACACGCCCTTCCTGATAGGAACTAACTGGAGTGTGTGTGAATTGGCCGAGAATAAAAAGTGAGAAAACTGGGCTATTGTGTTATACCTTGGCTGTAACTTGTTACATTAGCTGTGAGCTTTGCGACCAATTTTAATTGCTCGACATCTCTGGTAATCGGCCATTAAATCTTGTTAGGGGAGCACCTCTGCCAATATTTGTTTTTCCAGGCTGGTCAGCTAATACCAGCCAAGCCGAGGCCTGTGCGATACAGAGCTGGCGGAATATTTCTGCACAAATGGCAGAAATGTCTGCCCTATAGAAATAGGTTTTGCTTAGCGAGAGAAAAAAAAATAATTAGAGGGAACATTGTTCTCTGGAGGAAGCGAGTCGAGTGGTCCCCCTCCTTCGGGCTTCCCAGACGCATGGAGAAACGTTTAAACTTCGCCAGCTTTAGTTTCATGGGCTACAGGCTGTGGTGAGATGGAGAGATGTAAGAACTGCCAATCAGGATTGAACTTCCCATGAGAAGTGTGCGAAGAAACGGATGAAGGATTCCCGAGCGGGGACTTCTCAAAAGAAAAACAGAGTTGCACTCAAACAAGCTTTCGTAGCTTTCAGGGACACACACACACACACACACACACACACACACACATATATATCCATACAGATCATGATCCTGGATTAATTGCTGGTTTTTTAATTTGCTGAATGAATCTGGATTTTTTTTTTTTTTTTTACGATCGCAGAGTGAAAGACTTTTTCGGAACTGCACACAGCAGTCGTGTGTTCACGTGAACGGGACGTGTTAATCAGACAACAACAACGACTAGCAGAGGAACTGGGAGCATTTCCTTGATGTAACATTTCTAGGAATAAATGGATTTGATCACCTTTCCCTTATTTTTAAATGTATACACACACACACACACACACACACAATCAGCAGAACAGCTACGTAATGAATCCATGATGTGCAGCGGCAGATACGGTGTCACTTTTCCCCACAGGGCAGATATGGAAACCAGAGCAATTTTCAGTGACCCAAATAGTCTTATTCAGTATGAAAGGATGTGATGGTTTTTACAGTAGAAGCACTCGGCTAAGGTTTGCTTCGTGCTAAAGATAAGTCGTTCATTAAGAGATTAAACGACGCCACGTCTGTTATTCGTGCGTTGAGCATTCGGTCGTCTGCCAAATGCGAAATCAGACGCACGTCTAAATATATGGAAATGAGAAAGAAAAAAAAAAAACGTTCGAACTGATCAAAAGTGAGCTTTCGGCTTCTGAGACGCGAAATTTCCTCCTGTAGATGAAGCATTTGAAGATATAAATGAATGCAGCTCCATGCGCTGATTTGTTTTCTCAGGGGGATACGAACCAACATGCGATGTGAGCGGGCGGGCGGGGCCACGCACCGATTTACTGCTTATTTATGAAGTGCTGGACTCGTGCCTGCGTGATGATTGCACCGGTCGTCTGGTGGGCTCGCGGCTTTGCCGATGCTATCGGGAATCGCAGATGGATTCCGTCTTCCGTCCTTTTCACCGCCAGAAAAGTGTCCGAGTGCACGTTTTCTATAAAAGGGACGATGAGTCTTATAGGAACTCGCACAACTATCCAAATCACTTTGATTTCATGCTAAACTGAGAATTTCTGAGAAAGAAAAATTCATATCTAGGACGCAGACAGAAGTATTGGGACACCTGGGGATTCCAGCCCTATGTGGTTCTCCTGCAAAACCGCTACCATTAAGTTGAAGCCGCACAACTTTATAGGACGTATCTGGATGTGGTTTACTTGAACTAGGAGACTCAAACCTGTTTCAGCTCCATGAAGATCTGCTTTACATGGGTTGGAGTGGAAGATCTCCTTTTATTGAGCTCCAACCCAATTGAACATGATGATTGTGAACGCTGACCGCACCCCCAGGCCTTCTCACCTTCTTACATACCTCAGTACCTTTACCTTTACTAACACCCTTGTATCTAAATGAGCACAAATCTCCACAAAATCTAGTGGAACATCTTCCAAGGAGAGCGGAGCTCATTATAAGAGCAAATGAAGACTGAATGTGGAAATGAGATAAACTTTTACCATAAACTTTTGTTCATATAGGATATTTTACCAGTTAATGGTTCTGGTTTATGGACCCAATCGGACCTTGAAATAGAAACTAATAGAATAAGATCAAAAAGCTTTAAGTAACAGATAAAAGCTTAAGAATATGCATTTATTCTAACGCAAATATTAAAGGGAGGTGGTAGCTTAGTGGTTGAAGCATTGGATTTTGGATCCGAAGGTTGAAAAGTTCAAAGCCATATAGCGTATTAAAGGGATCTGCGTATTTTAGACGCACCCCCGCAGCCCCTGTGGTACCTTAGTGAATTCATCTACAGACATTACGCCAGTAAGTTGGTCCCATTTTGATGCACTGAACAAAAAAATGTGAAGTAATGGCCACAAATGCTTTATTTATCACTTAATATGAATAATACAATAATGTGTTTAAAAGAATTGAAGACATTTGTGAGTGAAAACTGTTTAAAATGTTCTTCCCAACGTTCCTGAATTTTACGATAATCCGCAATTTGTCGTTAGTCGGGTTTCCGAATGAGAACCCGCGATTTTTTTCCGAGCTGCGAATTATCAGGGGGTTGACTGTATGTACAACGTTGTGTTTTTTTTGTTTTTTTTCTCCAACTGGAGATGTAAAGATGAGACAGGTAGGAGATGAAGAGAACTCAAAAACAGAAATGGAAAGACAGAGCTGAGAACAGGCTTTCTTTAAGCCATGAGCAGAATAAAAGAAACGAAATGGTGAGTAGACGAATAAAAAAAAACAAAAGAGAGAAAAAAATTGCAACGTTGGCAGAAAACTTGAATGGAAAAAAATTAAAGGGGATGAAATTAAATCCGATATATTATTTTTTTTCCCTCCAAGTTCCAAATAGCTGAAAACGCTGATTAAGAGCAACGCATGGATTCCAATGGGGTGAAGAAAAGAAAAGAAAAAAAAATAAAAAATAAAAAAAAATAAAAGCTGAGCTGAAGTGTTGCGCCTGATACGCAGAGACGATAAACCTGCCGGTGTTGTTCGTGAGATCATGACGCTCCGGATCACATCCGCTGAAACTACAGTGGCGTCCTGCTTCATTCTTTTACGATCCTCTCATGGGGTTAAAAGAGAAACTCGACCAGTTTGTCTTCGGCAGAGCTGAACCTCTGCTTCCTGTCCTCTTATCGAACAGGGTTGAACTAATTTGGCTTTTAATAACAGGAGCTTATGAGCATCAGGACCATCAAATGCCCAAAGCTTTAATTTATATAAGACGTATTGTGAAGTATGAAACCGATTTCTTTTTTAAGCTCAAAATGAACGATAATAAAGTGTGTAGTCGGACAGGTAACTACATTTGTGGACACCTGACCATATAGGCTTTTTGATCATCCTATTCAATTTAGTCTCCATTTGCCTTTATAATCACCTCCAATTCTCCTGGGAAGATGTTCTACTAGATTCTGCAGTGGGTTTGTGGAGCCCCGAATACATGGTGCTTTGAAAAGGCAAGACTTTTGAGTTCCTATTGGTTTTTTGAAACCAGTTTTTAGTGTAGGGTTTTGGGGTTTTCATATTTCAGCTGTCACTAAATGACCCTACATTTGTCTTTGCTTTTATACACAATATGGACAAAAACTATATGGACCAGAAGATTCATATGTGCTTTGTTATGAGGTGAACATCTTATTTCACATTTACTCTTCATTTGCTTTTAATATGAGCTCCACTCTTCTGGGAAAATGTTCCACTAGATTTTGTGGAGATTTGAGGTCATTCCACCACAAGGGTGTTAGTAAAGTCAGGTACTGATTCAGGTGAGGTGAAGAGGCCTGGGGGTGCAGTCAGCGTTCACCTTCATCAAGGAGCTCTACAGCAGGCCAGTCAAGATCCGCCTCTGTTTTCTACCCAAACACGTCCAGATGGACAGAAAGCAACAACAGATTGCCTCCAAGGCTGATTGAGTGTGCGTGATGCCTTGGAGACGACCGAGCTCTCATTCACTAGGATACGAGGTTCCTAGGATTCGCTACGGATCCAGCGCAACTCGATCCAGGATGAAATGACAATAAAATGAATGGAGAATGACAAAAAATATTTTTTTACATGACTTGACCCAGATTGTGAGCTCCTGATTTATTTATTTTTACTTGAATGAAAGTATGGGAATATGTAAGTTAATGAGAGGTGACTACAGAAGAGGAGATGGTAGCTTAGAGGACCCAAAGGTCGTGAGTTCCAATGCCAGAAACACCAAGCGGACACTCCTGGGCCCCTGAGCAAGGCCCTTAAACCCCTATAGCTGCTCAGTTGTATGAATGCTCTGGATAAAGGGGTAAATGTAAATGGAGGAATCCTTTACAGTACCCCAAAAATGAACCTTTTGACAATTTGACAACAATAAAACCTCAAAAAAAAAAAGGTCACTCCATTGGGAAGGTGAATTTGACTTCTACATAAGAGAATAAGAGAATTTGCGAGCCTGAGACACCGATCAACCAGGGATCATCTTCAGGGAACAGTCAATAGAGTAGCAGAGTGATAGTGGTTAATCTTCCTATCATAATGTTTGGGTTGGAGCGAAACCAAAAGCCGCAAACTTCCACTTTGCAAAATAATAAAACGAATGGGGAAAAAAGAGGGGGATAGAAGAGCAGATGGGAATTAAAGTACATAAGTAAATGGAATGGAATCATCCCTTGATTTTTTTAAAGAAAGAAAGAAAGAAAGAAAGAAAGAAAGAAAGAAAGAAAGAAAGAAAGAAAGAAAGAAAGAAAGAAAGAAAGAAAGAAAGAAAGAAGGAAAACAATCATTTCATACCTTGAACCATTTAAAGTTGGCGTGGTTGGAGTCATGCATAGGCTCATGAAAGAGCTTCAAACAGGCAGCGAGCAGTGGAGAAGCAACACAGAAAGAGAACAGAGTAATTACAGAAGAAGCCAAAAAATCAAAGCTTTCTCTACAGAAAAAAACAGAAGCAGACGAAACAGAACCGACCGGAACGTTCTTCGGACAAGAATCACGCAAACGAAAATTGGAAGCAGAAAAAAAAAAAGAATAGAAATTTGTGGGAAAGACATGGCTGTTTGGGGTAAACATGGAATTGCTGAGACACCACAAGGGGGCGCTTTAGGGCCAAAAGGGCATTTGAGGTGCGAAGACGGAGAGACGGAGACGTAGTGTAGCAGGAAGGGATGAGAGCAGCAAAGAAACAGGAATACGGGCGGCTACGAGACCTCTGATCAACCCTGCAGGACGTGCTGAGGCTTTTCTTTGGTCTGATGCCTCGTGAGAGAAGGTTATGAAGTATGTCATTTGAGTGCTGAATCATGTCTGGAGGCTAGACGCACATTTTCATGTGGTCTCGGGGAAAAACGCTTTCACCAGGCCCGCTCGAGCAGCTGGTTGCGTTTGGACGGGCCGGCTCGGCTGTAAATCCTGCCCCTGGGTTAAGTGATCGGTGTTGCAGCACAGTGAGAAGCTTGTGTCAGAGGAAAACGTTGCTTTCTTCCTGAGAGGCCAGAGTCTGCCCTTAATTACACACACCCATTACACTGGCTGGTTGAGTGAGGTCTGGCATGGTGCAAAAAAAAAAAACTCATGAGAGCATCAGCTAAAATAGGACAGGCCTGACCCTGCAGTGCCAGCGTAGTGATTTCATTAGATTAGGCTTCTCTGCTTTCAGAGCGACTAAAGCGTGGGTCAAAATGAGCAACGGGGGACGGAAACGGAAAAAAAAAAGAACGAGAAACGGAGACGGAAAGGAAGAGGGCTATCGGGTTAACAAAGAACAGCAACACACTCTTCCACGAACAAAAAAAAAAAAAAAAAAAGGCTGGCAGAAATGTGTACAGAGCCTGAATCCAACATGTGTGCTACAAAAATCGGAACAACAAGAAAGCAGCAATTAGACGAAATTGAAACCAGAGTTACGAAGACGTGTGTGTATGCGAAGATGGGGTGTGTGAAGAGCTACGGGCAGGTTGTGCGTCTGTGTTTTACATGTCGGACTGTTGCGTTCACAAGTAGGTCTGATCATGTCTTTAATGCTCTCCATACAGCAGAGCACACAGCTTCAACTCCGATCCGATCCGATTTGACGGAAACGATACCGTGTGATGATCTTCAATTGGATATGGTAAAGATCGTTCGCGTTTATTGCTTCGGTCCAGATGCCAAATCGTCAATTTACTGAAGTGACTTCTGAATTGTAACGCATGGCCCCTTCGTGGTGCAAAAAAATAAATAAATAAAAAGATGAAATAAAACCAGACGTTCTTTTCCTGTCGTGTCTGCAGGAAGATGCAGCTCTACCTCTGCCATGTTAATCTGTATTCTATGTGACTCCCAGGACACAAATTCGATAGTCACAAATCGTCGAATAGCCTATTTGGTCACACATTATTGGTCATTTTCTATATAATGAAAATATTGCGCATCTACTGATAATTATATCGAAATCGTTTTTTTATCGATGCATCACATTGTTAACTTTTATACTACCAGTCCTGATGAAATCCTACTCGAGGTGCTGGTGCTCCCATTAATGTCACTTTTCTCCATCACTTTTGGAAGTGGTAGCTCAGTGGTTAAGATGTTAAGACTCCTGATGACAAGGTTGTGAGTTCAAATCCCAGCACCACCAACCTGCTAATGCTGGGCCCTTAATCAAGGCTCTTATCTCTCAAATGCTCCAGTGCATAAACGAGTTCATTGTCGGTCGCTCTGGAAAAAGGATGTCTGCCAAATGCCACAAATGTTTGACCTTCCCGATACATCCGGATGTCCTAATTCTGGATGGACTCTTTTCAATTGAAAACTACTAAGTGCAGCTGATGGTTCCACGTAACCAAAAGATCCATGAGGTTAATATGGAGGGTTAAACCTAAGAACCCTGAAGATGGATTTGCACTGTATTTCAGATAATCAGTTTCCTAGGATGGTTTATTAGAACAACGGCTGCAATGAACAATTTTGCACAATAAACTTAAAATTGATCCGTTCAAAAACGTTAAAAGTAGAGATACAGTAGATCAAATGTGACTCCAGTAAAAGTAAGTGTCCCTTTAAACTTTCACTTGAGTAAAAGTACGAAAATCTTTGCCTTCAAATGTACTTAAGTATCCAAAGTACTGTGATTTATTATAACTATAATGTTGCTATTATCATTTTGATCACAAGACTCTTCACTTAATCACCTCCGTTTATGTGAAAAGACTCGAATGTGACTCAGCACACTGATCTATTAATAGAATGATATTAATGACTCAAACACTGATTGAGTTCTATTCAAATTATCATGAGCACAAAACCTTCTTTTCAACTACTTAAAAAAAAAACAAAAAAACACGCCAATGAAGTCACGTGTGTCGTGTTGAGTTTGAGTCTGGAGTATCATAATTTATTCCTCTCTAAATGTTCTGCTTGATGTTGAACTGATTCTGAACCGAATGTTGGTAAAAAGTAGATACACACCGAGCGCAGATCAGAACGAGTTTAAAACCGAGCTCGCGCTCGACCCTGATTGGTGGATTGCTGCGTGTTTGAGCGGTTAAGTTTTTTTATTCGCTCAAATATAAAGGATTTTACAAAATGCAGTTGAAGAAAAAGTCAAATATTTGACTTTGAAATGCAGCGAGGTTACAAAAAGTCAAGTTTCGTTAAAGTCTTCTCAAATGGAAATACTTAAGTAGAAAAATGTGCCATCGATTTGCGTTGCGAGATAGAAAGACCTCCATAAGGTTCTCCATAAGGTTCTCCATAAGCCACGCCCACCAAAAACGAGCCCAAAAATCAGTTCTTAGTGCGGCTTCAGGTTCTGGAACACACATTAAAAAGCTCAAACAATTGACATTCTCGGAGAAAAAAAACATTTTATCCAGAGACATTATGGGGCACGGAGTCTTAGTTCCAGTTCAGGTCACTTAGCAATGGAAGCGCTAATGAGTGTGTAGATGGGTGATGAGGGGTTTAGGAACAGTGATGCAGAGTTTGGCAGCCATCCAAACATCCTTTTTTGACTTCCAGAGGACTAGACCAGGCTTAGCAGCAGCACTGGCTTCCTTCGAAGCCCTGTGCTAATTAACCCCATAGGGGATCTGAACAGTAGACCACTCTGGCCAAAGCCAGGAGTCAAAGGAACTCGAGCATGACGTGTTCATTGCCCTTAAGACTGTTAGTCTGCAGCAGCTGGGTGAGCGGTATTCATGTTGACTCACGGGCACAGGGAAGTCTCATTCGGTGAGAGCGGTTTCTTTTTGATGCCATCTCTATTCCAAACAGAACATTGAAACAGAAACGGTTTCAATGGCATAAAAAACAAAAAAAACACCAAGTGACCCATTTTGGACGCGAATGAGACATGCCTTGTGTATATGTGTATGGAAAAAAAGGAACAAGGTTCTCATTTCGGCATACTTGCTATACAGGAGTGATTTATTTTCCAAATGAAGACTGACTGGAGACACAAACACGGGCGGGCGTATGCCACATGAATGCTGTTAAATGGCCCTGTGTTGGCAGGGTGATGTGAGGTTGGCATGATTCACAGTGCTGCTGCAGTGATGTGATGTGCTACGCTGTGCTGTGACAGGGCAGCCATTATGCTAGCAGCTTAGGAGATGCTGGTCTTCCATAGGAGTGTATTAAACACTTCATAAAACAGCATTCGGAAATAAAGGAAGTCAGGAAGCCATGACTTAAACGAGCATGTTCCACTACAGAGCAGCGACACACTTCACTTTAATCGTGTCAGCTTGTTTTGGAGTTTTCAGTGTTTGGGGAGGATCTGAATAAATTATCTGGATACACAGCAAAAAAAAAAAAAAAAAGTTTTGGAAAATATTTAATACCATACACTGATATGGGCCGCATTTCTTTTTAACACTTATTCATACTACGTTACAAGATGTAGCAAAAGGCATGGGTTGATTTGTAATAATTATTTTTATCCTTCATCAGATTACAACCCGACTTCCAAAAAAAGTTAGAAGACTGTGTATTTAAATTTGCATTTACAAACCTCATAAACCCATAAAGTGTTGAACCTGAGTAAATGTACCATATTAAAGACAAAAATAAGTTAATTCTGAATTCGATAAAGCTCATTTAAAATGAACTGTGGTCAGATGGAATTTGTATTTCTTTTTGGAAAGCATTGACTCCGCGTCCTCCGGAATAAAGAGGAGAGGGACTATCCGGCTTGTTATCAGCTCTCGGTTAAAACAAAAAAAAAGAGAAAAAGTTGCATCTCTGATGGTATGTGAGGACAGGAGCGTGCACCGATTTATATACAGGTGTCTTTTTTCAGGAAAGGCCTTGCATATTTGAGAAAGATAAACTGCATACTACATTGATTCCAAAAGCATGACTTTGTATTTTGTAGGCATGTAGTTTTCACCATTTTAAAACATTTGGCGCATCATGAAACGAAAAAAAAACAACAACCCAGAACTGTTGAGCATCTAAAATCCTGTATCAGACACATATGGGAGAACATTCCTCTTCCAAAACTTAAGCAACTGGTCTCCTCACTTCCCAGATGTATACGGTCAGTGGCCTCATCCCACCACTGCTGCAGCCAAAAAAATTCTAAATTACCTTATTTTTTCTTCAAATGGTATAAATTCCCAGTTTAAACATTTGATATATATATTGTTTTACTTTGAATAGAATATGGATTTAGAAGATTTGCAAAATTTGTTTTTTATTACTATTGGAATCGGGGTTGCAAAAGAAAACCTGATCTGAGTCTTTGGTGAAAAAGCGCACCACTCCTGCATCACAGCACCAATAAATATCATCTGTTTGTGCTGTAATCGATATATAAAACACATACATATAAATAATTCTATTTATTATACGTGTGCGAATGTGAGCAGGAAGTTCAGGGGCCGCGATATCGCCAGCCATCTGAACCTCTCCTCTGACCTGTTTCTCCGCATGCGTCCGAGCAGCTTCTTCTTGCGCCAGCACCATCTCTCTCTCTGCAGTGATCTGAACGCTCTCGCGCAGGGCCTCCTCCAGTTCCTCGATTCGCTCGTCTTTCTGCTTCAGGGAGTCCTGTTTTTACAGGAAAAATGGGGTAATTGGGACAGACGATAAAACGTACCAAAGCATCGGATTCACAGGAAGAAAAACACATGAACACACGTGAAGTGAAGAAGAAGTAGATGAGTAGGACCAGTAGGAGCAGGTTGCTGGTCAACAATAAAATAAGGGTGTTTGGGAAGCTCCGGTGGTTTTAGGTCAGGTGCGGTTTGTTTTATGACTCACCTAAAACCCACTGAAAGAAAAAAAAGTGGGTAGTGGGGGAAGGAGGGGGGGGGGGGGGGACGACACTTCTTTTCTTTCTGCGTTTAGTCATCAAAGAAACATCACTGAGCCAATCTTCAGCCATTATGTCTATGTTCTGACTTGGTATTAAGATCTAACTATGGTGGACAGCCTCACTGGATGTTTGTTTACAGCAGGTATTTTTAGGGTCGATCTACGGAAACCTCCGTCTTTATAAAAGCTGAGGCAAATCTCACGAAGAGAAACTGTGATTAGAGGAAAGAAGAAATCATGGAGATCCTTCGATCTGTGCTTTGACCAGTATTTCTATAGCGCTTTTCACAATGGACATTGTCTCGAAACAAAAACAAAAATGTACAAACATTAAAAAAATAATGTAATACATATAATAAAAATTTCATAAAATGTAAAGGAGGCTCCCTTAGATGGTATGAGGAAGAATCCTTGAGAGGAACCAAACTCATCTGAGTGACACCAAGATCATTAAAACCGCATTCCAAACACCCCAGAGTGAGAAAAGTGTGTAGATTAATGCAGCTACTGCATTGCTGAGGTTTGAAGGATTGTAGCTGACACACTGTAAAAAGATCATCAAAAAGTTATAAACAAAAACCCTGTTCCACATTGAGTCCTCATTTGCTTTTATAATAAGCTCCATTCTTCAGAGGGGGAAGATGTTCCATTTGTGTGAGAGTCTGAGGTGCAGTCAGCCTTTGCTTTCATTGTAAAATAGGGTTGGAGGTCTACAGCAGGAGATCTTCCACACCAAACCATGTAAAGTACATCATGGAGCTGGCTTTATAAACAGGAGAATTATTCTGGAACAGGTTTGGGTCCCCGAGTACTCAAGCGAAGGAAAAATGTCATGCCACTGCATCCAAAGATCTGATACAATTGTGCGTCTACAAGTTTGTGCACCCGGTTTGAAGGAGAACCACAAAGAGCTGGAAAAGTCCGGCATCCCAATACTTTTTCCATAGAGTGCACTTTAGATGAAGGTGGCTTCTTGATTTATCGCGTGACGAAATAATTCTATCCTGGTAGGTGTGGTCACGTTCAAGAGGATGACTCCGCCCACACTCAGGACATGAAGGGGGTTTCATGCTAAAAAGCTAAAGGTGTCATACTCCATAGATCACAGCCCAGTTGGACTCTAATGGAAGAGTCTGGGGTTCGGAACAGCGAATTCATCATCATCATCATCATCATCATCTACTAAGGGGAAAATCTGAAGAGCAGTGACAATGTTCTGGTGGTTTGCCGTAGTGACACAGTGCATTATGTTAGGCCTCCATGTAGAGATTCATCTCCCTTCTGCACAAACACACTGAAAGCAGGCGGTGTGATCATCTTCTGGAATGCCTACATCTGCCATGAATAAAATCGCTTTTCTTTTTTTTCTTTTTTAAACCGAAAGGCAGCAATTACGGGAAGTTGAGGCCTGTAGGGTGTCGGGTGAAAGGTGAGACCAAACGTCTATATGTTCTCCGAGCATCAGCTCCACATTCTTAAGACACAGCACAATCGGTCTGGCTTGATTTAAAGTGACGCTAATCCTTTTTGTACGGTCAATATCTCATTACGCTAATGCTCCCGGTGCCAAAACTGCACAACTGATAGAAAGAGACACCTCAGGGAAGACCAAATTAAAGCCACATGGAGGAGCACTGGGAGTGGATGAGCTGTGAAGAAGCTCAGGGAGAAAGCGAAACCCCCAGAACACTATGAGCAGTAAAGCACGTTTTGAATTGGAACGAGAAGGTGCAAAACGTCTCAAGAGCAGAAATTTGGTGATGTTCATGGGTCCCACTGTCATTGAATGCAAAGGATTTACACCCAAGTTCTTACTGTACATGGACAAAAGTATTGAGACACCCAAGTTGTTGTCCTTCAAACTGCTCTACAACTGTGGATCTTCAGCCCAAACATAGAGGCACACATTTCTATAGAGCGTCTTTGGATGTGGGAGCATGAAACCAGATGTAGGCATTCCAGAAGATGATCACAACGAGTGCGTTTCCGCAGAAAGAAGAAGAATCTCTAAATAGAGACTGCACTTCAGACCAACATAATGTGAGTCACTATGGAGCCACTATGAGCCACCAGAACATCGTCACTGCTCTTCAAACCTTTTAATTTCCCCCCAGTAGGTGTTTGATGATGATGATGATGCCACTGTCCTGTTCCGAACCCCAGACTCTTCCAATAGGGTCCAACCGCACTGCAATCTGAAGAGTGTGGGAGCCATAGCATATGACAGCATTGTTTACATTTGCATGAAACTCCTTGTGTCATGCGTGTGGGTGGAGTCATTCTGAACCTGACCACGCCCACCAGGATTATTTTTTTTTTTACATCACGCAAATAAATTTGCAGCCGTTTGTTCCTTTAACTGGACAAATCTATTAAACCTTGCTATGTTATGTACCCGCCAAAAGTATTGGGATGCCGGACTTTTCTAGCCGTATGTGGTTCTTCTGATACCATCAAGTTGGAAGTACACGATTGTACGCACGATCGAGCCGAGGGGAGACGTACCATCTTAATGTCAGGTGAGCGCCAAACTTTTGTCCGTATAATGTATGACGGATTTAATTCATTTCGAGCCTTTTAAAATTGAAAGACTATAAAATAAACGATTTATTCCTAATAAAATGATGCAATATTTTGTTAAACCCCTTGAAGAAAATGTCAATAATCCTAAAGTTGATCGAGTTTTGAAATTAAACTCAAAAATTTTAATATAACGATCTGAAGTGTATCGTATAAGAAAGAATTCGCTCGAGGAGAGTGCCACAGAACGAAAAAAAAAAAAAAAAAACTAGGATTTTTGTTAGCCGCGTGTTCCCTAGAGCAAACCGAGTGTCTCGCGAAGCAGATGCGGTATAAAACAGCCGGATTTCTCTGCAAGGGGTGAGAAAGCGCTTTTCTAGTGGTCTTGGCACGAAGAGGAGAAGAGTCGCTAATGTTTAAAGAGGAAACGCAAAAGAGCAGCGGGAGTCTGTCTCTCCTGGCTCGGGAAAGGCCTGAGCGTAGCCAACAATTCTGCAATTTCGAGTGTAACTACCCTACAAACAGGCCCAATAAAAAGTGCTCGCGAGTCTATTAGGAACAAGAGCCTAGGGCTGGAGAAGCTTCCCACCCAGGCATCTAGAGCTCATGAAAAGATACTATGATCCTGGTTGCGTCAAAGAAAAATACGCAAGTTTACGCGCTAGCAAACGGCGAGTCGCTGCTAGCTTTCCGTTGCCATTTGCTTCTGATGTGAAAATCTGGTGCAAAAATCTAATCTCCAAAAGAACACCCGAGGCCTCCTCACCTGACCGTTCTAAAATCCTTGTGTCACAAATCTCCACAAAAGAGGTTATTATAACCGCAAAATAGGGACTATATGTGGAATGGGATGTTCAGCAAGATGCACATAAGAATCATAATAATCGATTTCCAAGATTAATTGGCACCGATAGTTTTTCCGGTCCGCTGTCATTACGAGAGCGGCCTCTAGAGGCGACTGCGGTTCGTTTTTACACGCGAGACTGTGCGCCGCACAGGGAGCGCTATATTATATTTATTGATTCGAATTTATGTTTTGTTTTTATTATTAATTATATAATTCTATGTATTTATTCATATATTCATATGTATTGTATTTAGCACATTTTTAGCATTTTTTGTTCGTTTTTATAATAAAGTTCAGTACTATTTTACATGGAGTGTTTCTATTTTGATCCAGTATCCATTTTTAAAACTATTGATTGATTAATCGGCAATCAGCAAGTACGATCCCACCAAGCCACCGATACCGAACAATCCACTATCTAGTAATAGGTTTGGTGTGTATGCAAATCAGGAGCGAAAATCCAAGAACACATTTGGAAAAAATGAGCTGACTGCAGTTTTTGTATTAGTCTACCTGTGTGTACACTGGAAGCCCAGAACTCTTCACATTTCTTTTTGCATATTAACTTCATAAAGACAAAGTTCATCTTGGCTGAGGTTCTTTTGGGGCATGTGGTTACAGAGAATGTGAAAGCTGTGTACAATGTTCAACTTATTTTACTTGCTAACCAATTTGTTTTTTTTTTTTAAGCTGGCTTTGTCTCTCTTTCCATTTCACTCCCTCCATCGTTTTCTGCTTTTTCTTCTCTGAATGGAATTTATAAAGGCATAGACCTGTAAAGAGCAGTTACCAGAATAATACAAAAATAAAACGTAAGGAAAAAGATAAGATTCCATTTTAATCTTCACGATCATTCCATCACGTTTATACCCGGAGAGGCCGAGCTCCAAAACCGACTCCCCCGGCAGGAGCGATGTTCTTCAGGGCAATAGAAGAAAAAAAGACCGGGGGGCAGAAAGTCATTACCATCAAAGCATCTCTGGAGTCACACTTTTTGCCCTTAGCAAAAGTGTAGTGCTTTCCAAAGGCCCCCTGTTTAGGAACATGGGGTTCAGATGAAAAAGATAAGAGAACGAGAAAATCTCAAAACAGCCCGAAGCAAAAGGATAGGAAGGATAAAAAAAAGGAAAAAAAAAAACGCATGAGCATGAGAGGAAAACCAAACAGGAATGAGATACGGTGTTAAAAAGGCAAGTGTAAACAAAGAGCTTTGGTTCTGATGACTGGACCAGAAAAAAAAAAAAAAAAAAGCAACAACGCAGATGATCGGATTCAGATGAAGTTCAGCTCGGGGCAGGGACATTCCTGGAGCTGTGGATTAGACCAGAAAAGCGGCGGAACTGTACACAAGAGCGTGTGATGAAAAACTATTAAATGTGCCATCACACAAGGTAGACGGAGAAGGAACATAGCTGAGTACAGCAGGACCAAACAGATGAATTGATATGGCAGGTTTATTCATGGAACATCTAGAATTATAGAAAAACAGGAAGATAGGTGAACATCTGGACACCTAAACCGGCCAATTCTTGCAATTTTAAGTTGGCTCGACCGATCTCAAGCCAACACAAGCCTGAATCCTGACAATCGCATGTCAATTCTAATAATCAGGTGTATGTTGTAGGACATTTAAATGAAAACCACAGGAAAAAAGTTTTTTTCCAAATATCTGCCCCTCTCCCCTTTTCTAAAAATGGTTTACTCCGATCCGACGGTCTTATTGTCAGAAGCCTGAATGACGTACCCCACGCAGACCACTGCGAGCAACGTTTTCGTTTTTCCGTCGTTCGTTTGCTCCTCAAACAGTGCGAGGGAGAAAACGACCAGACAGTCTGAGGAAAAAGCGTTTGCAGGAATCTCATTTTTCATGATATCTTCATCAAATTTGAAATAGAAACCCAGGGGACATGTGGCTTTCAATTCATTACTGTTCTGGACTGCTCCGGGTCTGATTTCATGGATTTTATTATAAAGTAATAAAAACAACTTTCAGTGCAGTACAATTTTTTTTCAAGGCACTTCAGCATCTAATAGTTATGTTTTTGAACATTAGCAACTCTGAGTGATGGATATTAGAGGTCGACCGATTTATCGGTTTTGCCAATTAATCGGCGCCGATAGCTGATTTGCTGGAAGTATCGGCTATCGTCAAAAATCCATACCGATTGTTTTTTCCGGTTTCTGGTTCGCTGTCATTACGAGATCGGCCTCTAGAGGTCGATCACCAATGCTACGTGCAGTTTGTTTTTACACGGGAGACTGCGTGCTGCACGAAGAGCGCTACGTTATATATAATACTTATCTTATAATTGATTAATTATACAATTATATTTATAAATGAATACATATTTATTTTATTCAGCACATTTTCATAATTCAGCACTGTTTTTTTATTTCATTTATATATATATATATGACTGTGCGTGCAGTCTCAATTACTCATGAAGGTAAGTGCTCCCTGTGACTGTGCACACAACCTTGTGCTGCCATCTGTTGGCGTATTGCAAAACTAGTCTCCAAACGTTACCATTAAAAGTTACCAGGCTTATGGAAACAAGTATAGATTTTATTTTCTAGGAAATGTAAAAGTTAGGTGAAGGTAAAAATTAGTGGTTAGGCCATACGTGTTTCTCTCTCAGAAAGTCATAAAAGTCTTCCGTTTGACTCTTTTATATCCTCATCCTTATTAAGGCCCATAAAGACACATCCCACCCTGAGCACTTCAGCTTCATTATCTTCAGTGTTTCTAGCATTACCAATAGGAATTATTTTCCCTGCACAATGTGTGTATGCGGCGGTATCAAAAAGTTTCACGACTAGTTTTGTAACACGCCAACAGATGGCAGCACGAGGCTGCACGCACAGTCACAGTGAGCACCGACCTTCATGAGTCAGTGTGCCAAAAGACATCGTCCTGTGTACATCAGGAGCTGTGCGACTGGTGCTGTTCTGACCACGTCTGCGATTTCATCATGGACGTTCATCAGTAGAACACCATGTCACCGAGCTCTCCTAACATGTGGGTTTCTACCCGGAAACAACACCATCTCACTTCCACGCCCACCCTACTCGCCAGATTTGGCTCCTATGAACTTCGCCTTCTTCCCGAAGATGAGGATGCACCTCGCTATTTTGACACCATTGCAGAGATCCGGTGTGAATCGCAGACTTCCAGGACGCGTCGAAGAAGTGGCAGGAACGCTGGGAGCGCTGTAGTGCTGTGCAGGGAGACTAATTTGAGGGCGATAATAAAAGATAAAGTACTTACTTGTAAACAGAGCGAGTCGCTAAACTTTTTGATACTGCCTCGTTTAAAAAGTTACACAAGAACTCAAATTAAATTTGAAGCATCTCTTCATTGTTTGTTAGGTCCGTCATTTCAAGGTCTTGAAGTATTAGTTAGGTCCTCAGACAATTCCATTAGGTCCTCACAGGTAGCTTATTAGTGCCAAAAATAGACCTGATGGCAATGTTTAAATCCCAAACCATGTCAAGTCATTCAGATCAACAAGCATGGCTCAAATTCATTTGCTTCTCTTCATAGACACGCTTGCATCAGGATTTTGCTATACTGCCTCCCAGGTGGTAACGTAACCTTGCTCTGACTATACAACAACCGAAACCTGTGTTTTGTATTTTTTAAACACAAGCTAAAGGTATTAGTACACGGCTAATTCATGCTTTCACTGCTGACACTCTATTATATTTACTTATTTATATAGCAGTGATGAATAAGGTACATAAACCATGTAGTTGAGTAAAAGTAGAGATAAAATTTGACTCCAGTAAAGAGGCTCTTCTTTAAACTTTCACTTGAGTAAAAGTACAACGGTTTTTCCCTTCAAATCAACTTAAGTATCCAAAGTACTGTGATTTATAATAACTATAATGTTCCTATTATCATTATTATCACAAGATTTAATCAACAGTTCACGTGAAAAGACTCGAATGTGACTCAGCACACTGATAAGTGGCGATTTCGAGTCTGGAGTTTCATCATTTATTCCTCTCTAAATGTTCTGCTTGATGTTGAACTGTATGTTGGTGATCAGTAGATACACCGAGCGCAGATCGAGGTCACGAGATCCAAACGGAGCGAGTGCTCGACCCTGATCAGTTTTAATCCTCATAAATAAAAAGAAACAAACGATTTTGGAGTAAAAAGTCAAGTATTTGACTTTGAAATGTAAAATTGAATTAAATATTACATTCACTTCCTTATTGTCCACCACTGATTCTATGAACTTCAAACAGAAAGAAAGGTATTGAGGAAAAGCTATTTTATACGCTTTTTGGGACCCTGATCCTGTTTGTCTGAAATGTAACCGCTGTCAAAATGATTACGACGGCATTGTTGAAGAAAAAAAACGATTGTTCAATGTGCTCTCTCTCTATATACAGTGTACATCTCTACACTTATACTGTATATACTAATGTACAGAATCGGCTCCATCAGCATTCTCTTTCCTCTCCTGCGGTGCTGCACCAGGGCCCTCTTGTGACAAAAAGTGATGGGAACCGTGTTGTTTGACGTGTAGTTTAAAAAAAGGTTCAGACTGATGTCATGCTCTAAAGCAGGTATTTACTGTTCTCTATTGTTTCATCAAATCATCCCGCTTCCTTGTCTTTCCCAGAATACGTGTCTAGACTCGGTTGTGTCAATATTTACTCTGCGTGTATGAGAAAGACGGGTGGATGATTCACTCTTCATGTGTGTGTGAGATTTTTGAGGTGGAAAATGTTGTGTTCTGTTGATGTGGAGGATCTAAAAACTTAAAAAAGATCCAGTCTTATGCTTGGTTTCTCTTCGGACTGTTTCTTGACACGCACACGTCCCTGGGTTCAGTATGCTGAAGCGATCTGGATCGATTTCTCACAGGTCTGAATTGTCCGGGACATTGTTTGTTCGGGAGGAACAACCCGACCGTGGCGAGCCTCGTGGTCGGAAATTACGGCGGTCTTCCTGACCACTTTACCTTCTCCAAAGTTAACAGCAGCTGCCCCGAACATGACCACCTTTCTTCGAGGCTTGACCCCCGTATCCCCTCCGTTAATTACCCGCAACACAAGAAGACCCTTTTTCAGAGCCTGGAGAGACAGGAAACGAGGTTTATTGCTCTGTGGGCTTGTGACATCCTGTTGTTAGACCAATGCCAGTCGTCAGCTGGATCTCTTTCCAAAACGCAATCCACAATCAGTCGAATAGCGTACATAAGGGTTAGCGCTAACGATCCCGACTCCAGCGCTGTCTTTGCCTCAGGGCTTGTGTGGTGTCTCTAAGCGGGAGGTAATGGCTGCTAGTCTTGGATGAGGAAGGCGATCGGTGGTTCTGGGTCTGTGCATCACTATGCACAAAGTGGGGTGTAGAAAGCCACATTGTGGCCTCTGTAGCAACATGATCTCATAAAGGAACCTGGAGACCTGACTCATACGCGAGTTACACCAGATCTGTAGCTGTATCACGTAGGACACGCGAGTTCAAGGTACCTCGTGTCAAAGTCTAAAAAACGTAAGAAGAAAGAAATGAGACCAGAGGTGAAACTGGAGTTAAATTAAAAAGGGGTCCCAACCAGGAGTCTTTTGTCCGACAGTCTGTTAAAAAGAAGGAAAAACAGTCCTTCTGAACTGCCAGTGTCTGAGATTTTTTTCTTCACATAATAAGAATCCAAGCTTTCAAAAAAGTGCGCTTTCATAGAAAACATATGGTCGTATCATAACAACACGTCAACCGGTTTTCTCGGACAGGACGATTCCGGCTTAACGAAACGCCATGTTTCTGTGTTTTCCGCACGTTTGTCATCGTCAACCCGAAAAAGCGCGGAGGAGCTACGTTCGAAAGTAAACCGCTGCTGGACCGTCAGCCAGGAGCTTCTGGGTGGCCGGAACGTTCTGAGAGATCACCACAAGATCGAATCAAAGTTCAAATCCGGGTGATGTCATAACCTCCAGAGAAAGCATAGCATTACTCTGCGCTCTGTCGATCGAAGCGACACTGGCCAATCGTGGGTGTGGAAGCGGTTCTACTCCAAACCCTAATGACTATAAAATGACGAGGTGGGCTTCACGGGGCTTCGGAGGAAGCACGTTCTGGTCTTCTTCCTCTACCCTGGTATGTCGTGAGAAAGCTAGTGACTAGATCATGAAGAGAAATGTGCTTTAAAATGACTAGTATTGGGACACCAACTCCTCTAGAATATGTAGTTCTTCCCTGAAATGTTAGAGGAACCATGTTCCAGCATGGCAACGATCCAGGAAGATTTGGTTTACATGGGTTGGAAGATCTTGAGTGGCCTGCTTTAGAGCTCAAACTTTATTGAACATGATGATTCAGAACGCTGACAGTACTCCTGGCCTCCTCACCTCACCTACAGTACAAATATCCACAAAATCTAGTGGAACATCTTCCCAGATGGGTGGCAATTATTCTAACAGCAAATGGGGACTCATGTGTCATGTGGAATGGGAAGTTCACAAAAATACACACACTGATCCAGGTGTCCACATACTTTTGCAGATATATCGGTATATTACTAAGCGAATTTATTTGCTTCCTAAATGCTAGAACTACCTTGATCTGTTGAGAGCTTTCACTGATGTTGTCCTCCCGCTTGCGAGCCTCCTCCATCAGCTGGGCGTTTCGGTTCTTCTCCACCTGCTCCTTGTGTTTCAGAGTGGCCACCTTCTTACTCTGGTCCTTCATTTGCCTGCAAAATAAAATGTCAGAAACCAGTTACAGAACATGAGCAGAAGAAAAAACACAAGTCAGTGCGTGAAAGAGAAAAAGAGAACAAGCAGCAATTACAAATCAGTGGAATTTCTTCATTACTGCCCCTGTCCAGGTGCTGAAAGGTGAGAAAAGCCTGGTGGGGTATGACTCGAACAATCATCCAAAAGCAAAAGAAATCTTATCTGTAGACGGCAGGATGGTTTCGTTTGAGGCAAAAGGGAAACTCTGAGGCTCTGCAGCCGCCGAACTCTACTGAGAAGAGCGTTGCAGGCCTGTTACGAGCGTCGTAATGTTTACACGAATTCTGTTCTCACAGCGTCGGAGGCCAAGCGAGTTACTAATCACAGAAACGATCGAGGAAACCTGATCTCTTATCTCTCTCTCTGTACACGAAGCAGATGGAGATGTAACTAAGCCAACACGAATCAGTTGATGGAGAAGAATAATACACCAACCCTCATGGATTCGCTGCAACCCTCACCAGACGAGGCTCGTGTAGGTACGTGCTCCAGAAAAGCTCTACCTACGGCTCCCTGGAGGACCCCCGATGTCTACAGCTACACTGATCCGGGTTACAAAACAGAGTGGAAAAATGGGTAGTGGAGGACTAAAATCTCACGGGAAGCATTAGAGAAGTGTAGGGTGAGTTCCCGACATAATTAAATTATGACGAGGTGATCCCAAACAAGGACAGGTGACTGCGAGCCAAGCCATTATACCTCCGACACCTGATCATTCTTCAGGACTAGCAATCAGAGCACCGCCAAGGCCGTGTTTAATGAGAAGCTGGAGAAAGCCGCAGCCTCCTGGCGCTCAGGGTGAATGTCGGTGGAAAGACGTATCGCAGTGTGGATCGAAATCGAGCCAAAAAAACTGACACTACCGCATGCAGTTCCATAAAGATCTGTATCTGTACATCATGTAAATATGGGTTTAGAGGAAGATCTCGAGTGGCCTGCTAGGAAGGATGGTAAGAT
Organism: Silurus aristotelis; assembly: GCF_946808225.1. Lineage (NCBI taxonomy): Eukaryota > Metazoa > Chordata > Actinopteri > Siluriformes > Siluridae > Silurus > Silurus aristotelis. Next base: position 2,826,777 of record NC_139597.1, on the reverse strand, counting down.
TCACTGATTCGTATCGGTGCATCTGTAGAAAAGTTAATGATGCAATGCATCGATTTGAAAAACTGTGCAGACGGATACAAGCTGGCATTTGTATCACGATGCATCATTTAATACATAAGTGCATCAGTAAAAAAACAATTTATTTATATATAATTATTAGTAGATGTGCTTCACTCATTATTTAGAAAGTGAGCGATGATTCGTGACAGTTATTTGTTTGATTCCTTTTACACCACAGTCATTTTTAAAGTTAAAAAGAAAAGTTTTTTATACGTTGATTATCAGCTTTTAAGTTTTTTTTTTTCTCCCTCGTTCAAAGTTCAAACGTTGCTCGTCGTTCTATTAGACCACAAATCTATACAACGATGACAATTCTTTAGATCAGAAGGTCGAGAGTTCAAATCCCAGGCACACCAAGCTGCCCTTCCTGGGCCCCTGAGCAAACCCTGACCTGAAAATAAAAAATAGATGCAATATGACTTTATTTATTTATGTTGTATTTCTCTCTGTTATAAAAAATAAAAAAAACAATTATAAAGTAAAATTCCACTTGATCTTAATTTATTTCTATTTATTTTTTATTTTTTACCAGGATAGCTTTTATGATTTCGTATTTTTGTGCTGTATTCTGTGATGTTTATTTACTTATTTTATTTTTCTCTCTCTCTCTTTTTTTTTTTTTTTTTTTACTATTATCAATTTTATTAATTTTACTATTATTTTTGTATATTTTTTTAATCTTTATTTAAATAAAAAAATGTATATGTTTAGAAAGCGTTTTGAGATCATTATTATTATTATTATTATTATTATTATTATTATTATTATTATTATATTTAATAAAAATGTGCAACTGGAAGATTCGGTCACCAAAAGGAATTCCTCGTAGGTGAACTAATACTTGGCATTAAAGTTCTTTCTGATTTCTGATTCTAAAAACTGTCCTATGGGGGGTGGGGGTGGGAGTAAATCTACTCTAACACGGCACTGATGCGAACAAAAACATGCTAATTATTACCTCACGGGAAAAAACGTCATTAAATTGATTTTGTAGCTGTTGAATTCATTGTAATGAACTATTTGCCTTGAAGCTGCATTAATCCACGCATTCTGAACAACCGGACTCATCGTTACTGTGGTACCATCTTTTAACATCCGGAAGGTGACGCGAGTTATCAGAAGAATGGATCGAGCGCTAACCCGCATTGGTATGACAGACAGAAATAACATTAATTTGGTTGGATTTTTTGTTAGGTTTTGACTTGAGTGAGGTTTAATGCACTGTGACACCACTTTTGGCAGGAGCCGGACGAACCGAACCAGCACAAACAGTAATTTTATGGCACAAATTAGCGGCAAACGAATGACATACGTTTATTACATTTCTTTTTCAGATGCTGCGCCAGCTTCCCGGAGGTCTGCGAATACGGTTAACTACTACACGACTCCGTCCGCACAAGCGCTCGGTGTGCCGTACTGCGCTCGGCTGCGCCCATGTTCCTCAATATCCAGGCCTGGCAGGCACCATGTCATATTGTTCAAATCATTATTCTGAATTGGTGGCGTTGCAAAAACCCCAAAGCAACATCACACACACACACACTAACTGTATAAGAACAAAAGACCTTTCCTGTGCGCACACACACGATAGGTCATAAACTGGAATTTTCCCAGTTAGGCTCAGGCCAAGCCATCTGCTTTGGCACTGATGGAATCCTTAATAAGCAGCTGACTGTTATGATTCCCTGTAAAAGATTCTCTAATTCGTGATTTTTTTTCTTCGTGATCTAACTCTGAGGTGACCTTCCTCTATTGAGTTCAGCAGGGAAAACAATTACTGTAAAACCGGGGGCCTGAGAGGGGCAGATGGACGCTGGGCTGGAGTCTGATCGACGTCGGATTCGGTGAAGCTTGACCGGCTCTGAAACGTTCGCTGAAAAAGCAGCACGAGTGTTTCCAAGATCTGGAAAACACTCCGTAAGGACTGGCGCAGAGGAGACCATTAAGAGTCTTCGTATAGTAGGAGGTACCATTAACAGTAAATCTCAAGAAGCAGGAATAAATCACAATAAGCACAATCGCACGTGAGGCTTTCTTTTTCGTCAGTGTTTCCAGTCAGTCTCTTTATGGGAAAAAATGACGGTTTGCGATTCAGCAATTTGGACTTCTAAAGGTTTCTTTATTGGTCTCGGGGCACATGTCGTCTTCTCAGACACAAAAGCGTAAGAGCAAAGATACAGACAATGAAAATAAAGGTGGGGGACAAAATTGCCCCTGGTGTCGTTATAAAAGACAGGTAGTGATGTAAGAGGTAAGGAGGTCTGGGGTGCAGCCAGCATTCATATTCTTCATGTTCAATAGGACTAAGATCAGAGCTCTAAAGCAGGAGATCTTCCACGCCAAGCCATACACAGCATATCTTCATGAAACTAGCTTTGTGCACAGGGGTATTGTCATGCTGGAGCATGATTTGGGTCTCCTAGCAGAAGATCTTCCACTCCAAACCATGCACAGCATATCTTCATGGAGCTCAATAATGCGCAATTAATAAGAAAATGTCATGCCACAGCTTTCAAAAAAAGCCTATACAATTGCATTGCTTCAAAAATCTGTTTTCGGAACCACATCTTGTAAAAATTCAGGTGCCCCGATACTTTTGTTGAAATAATGTATCTTTGATGAGCAAACCAGAGAGGTGACCATGGCAGAGAAGAAAAACACTCCCTAAGACAATAAGCGTAAAGAACCTTGAGAGGAAACAGACTCAAACGGAACCCATTCTCATCTGGCTGACTTCAGAACTCATAAAGGCCTTGCATGGCGTCTCCCACTGTAAATTGAATCCCGTTGAAAATTTACGGGGAATTTCGTGAAGAAAATTGCGAGTTCATCAAAAGGACCCTGGATATCGCAGGAAATTGAAGATGATTTGCCAAAAAAAAAAAAAAAAAAAAAAGCGGGCCAAAGATTCAACCACAATGGCGCAAAAGAAAAAAAAGAAAACACTACCGTAGACGTTTTGAAGCCGCAATCGGCAAGAACGGCTTTGTCCTGACGTTGGTCATTTGTGGTGTCTGAATACCGTTCCCCTTACAATCAGATGTGTATTTTTATGAATACATGCTGGTGATTTTTTGCCGTTTATGACTGTAAAGTCAGGAGGCTAAACATGAAGTGAAGAGAGATGCACCTGGATACTCGTTTCCTCTCACTGTACAAGTCTCGTGTCTAATGCAGGCGACTGGTACGCGTGTGGAAAATCGAACTTCATTGTATTCGAGAAAGAACAACCGAGTCGAGTAGTCCAATTATTCAATCAATCACTCGGTAAGTATAGGGGCGAGGAAACATGATAAATATAGGAGAAATTTGGAGAGACTCACTCACCCTTTTATTAACGCAGTAGGCGAGTCTGTACACACACACACACACTCTTGGATGTTAAATGGAAAGATCTCTACAAAGCCAGTAATTATGTTAACAGACGAGTTATTGGGGTGAAAATTGGAAATCTTTTCCTGAGAAGGTGGAAGCCCGTCAGGGTTAGCGACTGCTGTAAAAACAAGCCCAGCGGACGGATACCGAAAGAACACAGCCGGAGTGAACTCTGGCACTGAGACCTCCGTTTACATGCTGTGGAGAAAACCTGCTTCATTTCCAACATTAACATTTTCCTTTAAATAAAATCCAGCATAGAACGCATCTTCCCAGCTTTCTCATCGCGCGGCTGGACGCTTCGTTTAACACAAAACAGTGGTAGCGTCGGAACGGGGGAAAAAAATTAAACCCGCATTTATCTATCTGTCCAACTTCATGTCATACAGAGAGCAGAACAAAAGGTTTTGTTAAGAGGGGAACAAAAAAAAAAAAAAGATTTGCGGGCGAGAAGACCTTCTGAAGTTTAAGAAAAACAGGTTTGCGCTTTGATTTCCTTGTCAACGTTTTCCAGGGCTCGAGTACCTCCCAGGAAGAAGTGCAGGCAGGGGAGATCTTTCAGCACCACGCCGTGCCAAAGACAACCCGCTCGGACACGTGAATAAACACCGACGCACACGTATGCGTGCCCGAATACACGTTTAATGACTAACAGATATCCACTATCTCACACTCGTACACACACACACATAAAAGTGTGCTAATGAATCATTCCATCGAACTCTGATTGGTTTATGATTCGTTTCTTTTTCACAAATTACCTAAATTCATTTCATGCATACGCCATACAGACAAAAGTATTCAGACACCTGACATTTTTATTTATTTCTTTTGCCATATGTGATTCTCCACTAGAGGGCGACTGATTGTAGCTAGGTTGGATTGTACTTGTCAATAACAAGATTAAACTAATGATAGTTTTTTAAATGGATTAAAAAAAGAAAAAAACACAATGTAAAACATCACTAAACTTTATTACAAAAATTTAAAGTAATAAATAAAAAAAATAAATAAATAAAACTGGATCATAAAAATGGGCTAAATTATAAATATAGCGCTCTCCGTGCAGCATGCAGCCTTGCGTGTAAAAACAAACAGCATGTAGTGTCAGTGATTCGCCTCTAGTGGCCGCCCTCGTGATGATTATCGATCTCGCAATTATTCGAAAAATTAAATGATGAATCGTTCTCCTTCTATTGAACACCCCCCAGGCCTCCACACCTCAACATCATCATTACCAGACTTTAATAACACTTCTGTGGCCACCGAATCTAGTGAAACATCTTTCCAGAGGAGTGGAGATTATTATAAGAGCGAATTGGGACTCAATGTGGATGTTCAAAAAAGAAAAAAAAAAAACATGCACATACAGATCTTATGGTCAGGTGTCCAAAAACTTTTGTCTAAGAAGTGTTTATTAAGCCGTTACTTATACAGGCATCAAACGCTAGAATGGGAAGTATTTTAAAGATTTGCTGGAGATATTAATAATTGATATTTAAAGACAGATCTGGGTGAGGTGTTGCCTGAGTACGACTTGAAAAGGCATCACAATTCTCATGATACGAGTTCAAGCAGAAGAAGGTTAATACCAGAAACTAGTGCAAGAAGTTTCTTCAAACAAGCGTTTGAAACTCGCACCAAGTAAAGACCTCGTAAAAAAAAAAAAAAAAAAAAAAAGAAAAAAAAAAAAAAAAAAAAAAAGAAAAAAAAAAGAAACGTGAGTGCGGCAGGAGGGCGAGAGCTGATTTGTTCTGGATGTGTTTGCGTATGAATTTGGTTTCGGTAGGGGATCTACAGTAGCCTGTCCGGCGCTGTGTGGTGTTTTACTGGGCAGAGAGAAAAAGCTTGTTATGAACTGCGGTTCAATTACGAGCGACACGCGATTGCGGGGAAAAAAACTTAAATGCTCTTATGAGCTGTTGCAGGCTAGAAAACAGAAAAACCACTAAAACTCACTAATGTGCTGACGGTGTGGATGCCATCGCACGCACACACGCACAGTCACACACACACACACACACACTCCCCAACATTGATTACTTGATATAACTGATATATATAATTGATATAAACCATGTATATACAGTGAAGTAAAGGATGCAACACAGATGATCCAGGAGTGGGTGTGACTTAAACCAGACCATTAACGTTTACGGCATTCGTCAGACTCCCCGTTCCAGAAAGACTTCTCATTTATACAACTAAGCAGTCGAGTGTTAGGAGCCTTGCTGAAGCTATCAGAAGTGGGAGCTAGGTGAGATCCGAACTCATAACCTTCTGATCAGCTTTTCCATTTCCATTATTTGGCCCTCATCCAGAGTGACTTACATTTATCTCAAGCATACAACTCAGCAGCTTTGGTGTGATTGGGATTCGAACTTCGGATCACAACCTTCGGATCCAAAGTCCAATGCCCTGACCACTAAGCTACCACCTCTGCATAATCTGTACCACTGATCTACCATGTACGAACAAGAAAAGGGAACCCTTCATCATCTACATTTAAATTTATTCCCAGATTGGCTTGCGATGATGTAGTTTATACACCTGGGCAGTTGAGCATCAACAGTAGTGGCAGCTTGAACTCATGACCTTCTGATCAGAAGGCTAACATCTTTATCCCTGAGCTGCCATGTTCACACCAGAAGAAAATGATGTCATTTATACTAGTGAGCAGTTGCTCGTTTAGAGCCTTGCTCAGGAAACCAAAAGTGGCAGTTTGGTAACACTGGGATCTGAACTTACAACCTTCTGATCAGAAGCCTAACATCTTAACCACCAGAAGAATTTACGGCCACACTAACTTAGGAGGATCTCAATTATTCAACTAAGGGTTCAGAGCCTTGCTCAGGAACCCACCAATGGTGGCTTGGTAACGCTGGGAATTGAACTCATGACCTTCTGATCTAAAATTCAACATCTAAATAAACCACCAGTATTGTATCTTTGTCTATGAATCGTGGTTTTTAATAAGTACATGACACATATACAATTTTTTTTCATACCTGCCTATAAAACAGTCTATTTTAAACTATTTAATAATAAAAAAAGTCCCAATTTTAATTATTTTCTGATAAGATGTTATCTGGTAATTCCAGGCTGCTCATGTCTGTTTTTTGGTCTGGTCTGTAAGGGTACTGTAGACTCCTTGTTTCTTGTCTGATCACGTTTCCCAGGATGCCATGGGAAAGATATTGTTGCAGCTCTGTGGTGTTGCTGTACGTTCTTCCAGATTACGATATACGGAGGCCAAAGCTCCGCTATTAGCAGCTCCGTCTGTGGTAAGTGCCGCTATTGAAAACTGACAAGCGCTGGACTTCAGAGCTGCCAAGACGAAGCTGTGAGAAGGTCCGCGGGCAGGTGAGCGACGGGGCGCCCGTTTACACTCCACACTACGTGCCAACATCTGTCCGTTTTCATCAGTGTGAGCAGGAGCGCGTGAAGAGCTTCGGCCGGACGACCGCCCCCTGCCTCTCCGACTAATAAAGTAAATCACGCGGCCTCGCAGTGCGCTGAACAACACAGATACCCTGCCGGGACAGCAGACAGGACCAGAGGACCTTCAGATCCATCTTCTCTCACCTACGCTCTTACACTCTCAAATATATCGATAATAAAGTCCATTTCTATCTTAATGAGAGACAGAGAGAATGAGAATGAGAGAAAGAGATAGGGAGGTAGAGAGAGAGAGAGAGAAAGAGAGAGAGAGAGAGAGAGAGAGAGAGAGAGAGAGAGAGACCAAGACAAAGGTAGAGAGAGAGAGACAGAGAGAAAGAGACAGGGAGGTAGAGACAGAGAGACAGAGAGAATGAGAATGAGAGAAAGAGATAGGGAGGTAGAGAGAGAGATAGGAGAGAGAGAGAGAGAGAGAGAGAGAGAGAGAGAGAGAGAGAGAGAGAGAGAGAGAGAGAGAGAGAGACCAAGACAAAGGTAGAGAGAGAGACAGAGAGAAAGAGACAGGGAGGTAGAGACAGAGAGACAGAGAGAATGAGAATGAGAGAAAGAGATAGGGAGGTAGAGAGAGAGATAGGGAGAGAGAGAGAGAGAGAGAGAGAGAGAGAGAGAGAGAGAGAGAGAGAGAGACCAAGACAAAGGTAGAGAGAGAGACAGAGAGAAAGAAACAGGGAGGTAGAGAGAGAGACAGAGAGAAAATTATAAAATAAAGTAAAATGTTAATACAGTTCTGTAAACATAAAATAGCCTTTTGGGGGGATAAATGGGGGATTACTGTATATGATTAAAGGGAATTGATTTCAGAGCGCCGGGAGATTGTTGTGTTTTTCTGAGACGCCTCCTCACTGCCCCTTTCTCTGAGTGAGGTACTGCATCAGAAATGAAGCCTGGCGTGGAAAAAAACCAACTCCAGAATGAAGAGGGAAAATAATGAGTGTGAGAGAAAACCACACACTGAGTGAGGAGAGAAGGAGACACCGGCGTCACACGCAGGATGCTGAAGGAACAACTGAAGATCCATACGCTCTAATTAAAGGGTTCTGACACCTTCTCACTCTTACAGCTTGTACGGATGTCATACCGAGGCAGAGAAGTTCATGAAAGTTCATTTTTTGAAAGCAAAAAATAAAAAAGGCACAAACTTCAGCAAAAATTATTTTCGTGAGCAAATACCGACACGCACGTGAAAACGTTTCATCTTATTCCATCTTATATGCATTCACTCTAAAGGAATATATAATACACGTTTCTATAGCAACTGCCATGGTACCATATATGGCCAAAAGTCTGTGGACACCTGACCATGAGATTCCTGTGCTTTTCTTTTTTTTTTTTCTTCCCAATTCCACTTTTGGTCTCAATTTCCTGATATTATAACCTCCACTCTTCTGGGATTGCGTAATAAACAGGAACTAGAAGACAAAAGACAGACGTGATTCTGTTCGTTCTTGTGGAGATTTGTCTTCATTCTGCCTCAAAACTGTTAATAAAGTCAGTTACTGACGTAGGTGAGGAAGCGAGGAAACCCGGGGTCCAGTCAACGTTCACATTCAATAGGGTTTGAGATCTTCCACATCTTCCAAACCATTAAATCTTCAAGGAGCTGGGTTTTGTGCACAAGTCGCATCATCATGCTGGAACAGGTTCAACAACATCGTGTGCCTCCAAGTTTGTGGGAACGGTTTGGAGGAGAACCATGTTGAAGTGGAAGATCTTCACTGTTTAGAAATGCCAGGTTTCTTCACCTCGAGTACATCAGTACCTGAATTATCTAACAACCTTGTAGCTGAATGAGCGCACACCTCCACGAAATCAGGTGGAACGACATCTCGAAATGTGGAATGGAGACAAAGAATTCTTGAGGTCAGGTGTCCACACACTTATGTCCTGAGAGTCTGAGCTACATGAATTCAAAATACAGCGTGAGCTGGAGAAGGAAAGCGGGTGTACTAACCTTGAAGCCAAACTGAGGAGATGAGTCAGTGTTCCAGGGCAAAGTTAAATCGGAAAGTGGGGGGAAAAAAAGAGGAGAAAAGAGAAGACAAAAGGGAAGAACAGACACAGCGTGAACAAGGTTAGCATTCATTATTGTAAATGAGCAGCAGAAAGAGTCTGTGAGTGACGACACGTTTACAAGGACAAAGGGTTTGACCCTCATCATGCGGTGGTGGATGAAGTACACAAACCATGGAGGTGAGAAACTACAGAAGTATTTGCCTTCAAATGAACTCGTGTAAACTCGAAAAAAACTCGAATGTGACTCTCAGCTCATTGATCAATTAATAGAATGATATTAATGACTCAAACAATGATTGATTTCTTTTCAAATGATCATGAGCACAAAACCTTTTCATCTACTTCAAAGAAAATCGCATTTAAAGGGTCATGTGTGTTGTGGCAAATTCGAGTCTGGAGTTTCTTCATCATTTATTCCTCTCTGAATGTTCTGCTTGATGTTGAACTGATGCTGAACTGTATGTTGGTGATCAGTAGATACACCAAGCGCCAATCAGAACACATTTCGGTGATGGAGGGATTTTCTCCTGCGAGTATCCCAGGTTCCAGAGGTGATTAGATCTGCTTATACATGGTGCTGCAATTCCAAAAATGTTCTTCGCTTCCACGTAAAGGATGGTGGAGCATTTCAGATGCGGAGACAAACAGACGGATCGAAGCGCTTGACCGAAACCAAACGTTTCTCATCATTGTGAAGCATGTGGGTGGAAGCGTCAAGTTTTTGGGGATGCTGTTCATCGTCTATGTATAGTGCCTTTAACCATTACATAAACCATTAACATGACCTAGAAATCCATTCTTCTCTCTCTTTTTACATCATCCCGTCTTCTCTTCCTCCCTCTCGACCTACACATGCTCCTGAGGTACCACCTGTCCCTTTTCTTCTTCCCAGACCTGTCTGATCTAGCCTGACTTCTGGGTGGAGATATGTCCATTTGAAAACCGCTCGCTGTTAAAAACGTTCTACAGTTTCCATAAACAATTTTGCACTCGTGTCCATCAATGAACAGTGGAGAAGATGAGGACGAGGTTCCCTTTAGGGCCTGGTCCCTCTCAAGATCTTAAGATGTTATTCCTCAACACATTCTCATACAAATGCCTTTCGAAGATCAGCAGAAACTTCTAGATTGAGGTATACACATTATATTGCTAAAGGTGTGCGGACACCTGGTCATTGGTAGGGTATGTGCTTTTTGAGCCTTACTCTTCTGGGAAGATGTTCCACTAGATTATAGACATTTGTGTTCATCAGCTAAAAGGGTGTTAGTAAAGTCAGGTAGTGATGTAGGTGAGAAGGTGAGAAGACCTGGGGGTGCAGTCAGTGTTCACATTCATCATGTTCAATAGGGTTGAGATCAGTGCACTAGAGCAGGCCACTCAAGATCTTCCTCTCCAAACCTTGATCTTCAAGGAGCTGGCTTTGTGCACAGGGGCACTGCCATGCTGGAGCAGGATTGCAATCGTGTGCCTCCAGCTTTGTGGTAACCGTTTGGAGAAGAACCACGTATGGCTAGAAACGTCAGGTGTTCTTAAACTTTTATGTGAATATCTCAAATAAAATTTCACAGACACTTAGAAACACACACACACACACACACACACACACACACACACACACACACACACACACACATGCGTACTGTAGATGCTATTCCTTACACAAGTAGACACACATACGGCAAATCCTCCTAACAGTTCATGAAGAGTAATTCTGAGGCTGTGTAAAGTAGTAGGTGTTCCACAAGTCTGAGAGCCCGCAGTCGGTTTCTCGCAGCTCGAGCTCCGTCCCTGCAGGGCAAAATCACACACCCTTAAGCGAGAGCCGCCAGGAAAGCGGATACTCCGCAAACTCGGGGCTCATGCTGCGATTCAGAGTCAAGGACTCCGAGCTGTACAGGACTGTGGCGTGTTTCTGTGGATTTGAAGAATTAGTCGGAGATGTTGACGCCAGTTCTCTTTTAGACACAGCTGAGCGTAAAAGTTTGGGTGTTATTAAAAAAAAAAATAAAACACGTCTCGGTTTTCACGATTTATCCACAACAAAGGAACCGGAGCGCCGAAACAGTGACGCCATAACGTACGAGATGTCGAGAAAGATGTTAGAGCTGAAAGAATCCACAAGCTGCTCACGGATCCACATGTGCTGTGGTTACACAGAGGTTTGAATTCCATACACCAGATCATGAGATGCCTTCTGAGCATTCCATTCCACACCAATTTGCTGTGAGAATAACCTCCGCTAGATGTTCTACTAGATCTTTATTGAGATTTGGGCTCATATAAACACAACGGAGTTAGTAAAGTCAGGTAGTGATGTAGGTAAAATGAGGAGACCTGGGGTGCAGTCAGCGTTCACATTCATCATGTTCAATAGGGTTGGAGCTCTATCGCAGGAGATCTTTCACTGCAAACCATGTAAAGCAGATCTTCGTGGAGCAGGTTTTGTTCACAGGGGCATTGTCATGCTGGAACAGGTTTGAATCTCCTAGTTCAAGTCGAGGTTTCAAAAATCTTTGCACATATAAGTGTAGATCTTCACGGTCATATCGAAGATACCAGCTAGAAAGGGTGAAAGCTGTCAGGTGTTTCTTTTGAAGCATGTGTATCCAGAGCAGATGAACACACTTGGAGGAGAGGGCTACCATTTCAGTATTATAAATACCGGATTTTCCCGATACCATGGTTGGATCGTACGTGCCGATAACTGATTTAAAATTGTATTGATAAAAAAAATAGAATAATTAATCAATTATAACAATTAAACATAATATGGCAGCGCGCAGTCTCACGTGCACAAACAGACATCGCGTTGCATCAGTGATTCACCTCTAGAGGCTGCTCTTGTAATGACAGCAGCCCGGAAAAACTATCAGAGTGGATTTTTGCGGATGGCTGATCTACTGTCGGTGCCGATTAATCGGAGAAAAATGATAAATCGTTCGACTTCTAATACGTCATTTTCAAGAAGGGACTTGGAACTGATATAATTACATTTTAAAAAAATCTTTATATTTTATTTTATTGATATTATTGTGATGCTGTAAATATTGCTCTGCTTATCTGCGATCATGAATGAAAAAAACGGAAACAATTTTTTTTATAATGTGTGTCGTTCGCTACACTTTGGATGGAGCGCTTATTCGTTACCATGACGACAAGAGCGATAAAAAATTGCACATGAATACCAGAAGTCTTTCTGACAGCATCGATGTGCACCTGAAGGATCTGAGATGTTTTCTCAGAGCCAGCGATACGGATATGCAAATCAACCTTACTTACACACACGTCATTTCTTAAAAAGCCTGCGTGACCTATATACATCCACGGTGTATAAGTGTGTACCTCTCCAGTTCGCTGATCTTGCGGTCTTTGTCGTTCTTCTCATTCTCCATCTCTCGGAGGATCTCCAGCAGACGGTCCACTTCGGCCTGGGATTTCCCGGCATCCTCTCTGTGGCGCTGCACCTCCTGTTCGAGTGCGCTGATTCGCTCTGACTGCTCCGTGTTTGCCTGAGCCTCCGCAGCCGCCGTCTGAGCCTAAACACAACACACACCACGGGGTCAGAGGTTAACGCTACGATACAGCTGCCTTTTAAAAAAAATTTTTTATGAGAAATTAATAAAAGTAGCGTTTGGCTCCATATGGGACTTGCGAGTGCTAACGTCTGGCCTAAGCCTGGGCAGTGTCAGGTGTGTGTGTGTGTGTGTGTGTGTGTGTGTGTGTGTGTGTGTGTGTGTGTGTGTGTGTGTGCGTGCGCGCGTGTGTGTGTGTGTGTGTTTATTAGACTAATGCCTTCCTTGCCACTGCATCAGATGACATCACAACAACCCAAATGCAAACAGAAAAAAAAAAAGTGTGCTAAACCGATGCCAGATAAATTAAACACTCCTGCAGCGATCAGGCTCCGAGGCCACACGGTCTTCATATGAATATGGTTGTCCTGTTTCTTATCCTGAATAACAATATTTAAAAATAAACAGCAGTAGTAATAATAATAATCAACAAATAAAATACGTTGCAAATGACCTATTCTATAAAAACAATCAAAAAAAAAAACAATACAATGAATGAACAAATTTGAATAAACAAATGTTTGTAGACACCTGACCATGTGTATCTGTTTAAACATCCCATTCCCAGTCCTGATTTGATGTTATAATAACTTCCACTCTTCAGGTAAGATGTTGGAAGGGTGTTAGTAAGGTCAGGTAGTGATGTAGGTGAGAAGGTGAGGAGGTCTGCGGGTGCAGTCAGCGTTCACATTTATCATGTTCAATAGGAATGAGATCAGAGCTCAAAGGAGGAGACAGGTTCGGGTCTCCAAGTTAAAGGCATGATTTAATGCATCCAAAAACGAACAATTTTGTGCCTCCAAATTTATGGTAACAGTTTGGGGAAGAAGCGCATATGGCTGGGAAAGTCAGGGGTGCAAATACTTTTTGTCCACAGCGTGTGTATTAATTGCCATTCTGAGGAGAAAGTTGAGGAAGTTTCCACACTAACCACCGAGACAAGGCGAGGACTTTCAGACGTACACCTGAGGCGGCGTGTGTGTGCGTGAGTGTGTGTGTGCGTGTGTTTTGGGTTTGCAGTCTGGAAGAAAATGTATTATATAGCCGTAAACATTTATTGAGTACGCATAACTCTGCAGCTATCATCAAGAACTTCTGGAGTAAATCGGATGCCGGGTTCAGCACATATGCAAAAGTCATACATGCGCACGCGCACGCGCACACACACACCCACACACACACAACACGCGCAGACAGAAACGAGTATTTAAAAAAGTGCAAACATGGAGCAAATTGTACCATGAAGTGTGAAAAGTAAATGAGTACATACACTAAATGGACAAACGTGTGTGTGCATTATAATAACCTCCACTCTACCCAGATCGCTCAAGAGTTTATCGGGTGGTGCGTCAGCAATAACGGTCCGTGGGGAAACACGGTGCTTAGTTAAATGGAATGAAAGAAGCATCAAGGCAAATCTTTTGCCTCGATACAATTTTGTATTCGAATTACTTGAGTCACTCTGGAAATCGTTTCAGCCCTAACACACACACACACACACACACACACACACACACACACACACACACACACAGGTCATCTGTGATTCAAATTAAAGAAGAATAGACCTTTATTAGTCACATTCATTACAGCACAGTGAAATTCTTTTTTTTCGCATATCCCAGCTTGCTCAGAAGGGGCCATGATACGGTGCCCCCTGGAGCACAGAGAGGTTTAGGGCCTTGCTCAAGGGCCCAAAAGTGGCAGCTTGGCGATACCAAAGCTTGAACCCCGACCTTTCGCTCAGTAACCCAGAGCCTTAACCACAGAGCTGTAACGAGCGTGAATATTTACGCCAATTGAAATATTTTCGGTGGTTAACTTCTCGGCGTCTCAGTGTGTGCGCCGCTGGGCCACGTCTTATAACACGAGAGCTCCGTGTTATAGCGTCTCGTACCCAGACGCTGTCATCGCGTTATCGCGTACACGTTTTTTACGAGACCTGTGTGAGCGATCGAGCGCGCCGCCAACACTTTTCATTGCTTTTGGACCACGGGAACGGCATCTGGACGCGTCCACAAAGCCACTGAGCACCAAGAAACATAATCCGCCACTGTGCAGGACTGAATTTCCCACAAACCTTTTCCAGTGCTGGGAAATGACAGATTTTAAACGCCGTCTTTACGGTGGACACACAATACAGCGTTGATAAATAGGATCTGTGTGGTGTGAATAGATACAGGGCAGATATGCTATAAGGACAAAAAGTTTGTGGACACCTGACCAATTCCACATTATAGTCCTCTTATAATATCCTCCTCTCTTCTGGAAAGATGTTCTACTAGATCTGGTGCTCGTTCAGAGACAAAGGTGTTAGTAAAATTCAATAGAGTTGGAGACCTAAAGCAGGAGATCTTCCGCTTCAATCCATGTAAAGCATTCATGGAGCAGACACTGTGTACAGAAGCACAGGTTTGGTTCTCCTTAGGAACTGAACCCGAATCAGCGTGAAGCTTTAGATAAAAGATGAGCTCATGCAGGTAGGACTCAAAAACACGGGGCAAAGCTGAAATCTCTCTCACTTCCTTTGTGTGTGTGTGTGTGTGTGTGTGTGTGTGTGTGTGTGTGTGTGTGTGTGTGTGTGTGTGTACAAAAACAAACATCAGATAGGCCTGGAGCTCATGCAAGAGGAGCATTACAACTCACAGATTTGGAAGATTCCTTTGGCAGCCAGGCGTACACACACACACACAAACACACACACACACACAAACACACACACACACACACAAACACACACACACACACAAACACACACACACACAAGGAGGCAGGATTTCCGACATCGGGATGCACTTACAAGATTGGAGGAATATCCTGATATAGGCTCAGGGTGCTTTAGGAGAGAAGGAAAAAAGGGGGGGAGGAAAATAAAAAAGATCGGGAAAGAAAGTGATGATCACAAGAACGTTAAGATTATGGTGCACATGAGGAAAAAAAGAAAAAGGCATGAAAGTAGTGAGAGGAGAAAACGAGATCAATAACAATGGTGTGATGCGGCCTGATGAAGAACATTTCCCATCCTGATGTGTTTTATTCCACTTATACTACGCCCTCTTTTTACAGATATTACAATTTAATTCTAGATGAATGCGGTAATTTGTATTCACTTATAATTGTATTTATTGTTAAATAACGTCTATTAAACAATGTAGCTCCTGTTTATATATATATATATATATTAGGGGTGTAACGGAACACAACATTTACAATTCGGTTAGTCGGTTTTTAAGTCACGTTTTTTTATTTTTTATTAACGCAATTTATTATTTTTAATATTTGTGATCAACATTTGAACGGTTTAGATTTTAAAACAATTTTAAATAAAATGCCTGCTTGGTTCAATAGTTTAAAAAATTTTGTATACAAATTAAATAAATCTAATTATTGCGATACAATTTTTTATTATATTGATGGAATTGCGAAATCAATTAAATTGGCACTAATTAAATTAAACAAACTGAAATATAAGCTGTTTACATTTGTTGGACCCTGATTTAATATTTAATGCTCTAAAGATATGATCTAATTGCAGCACTACCGGAACTGCGGCGAACTGAACCCTCAACTGCTTAATTGTAATGCAGGTAGTGATGTAGGTGAGGTGAGGAGGTCTGGGGTGCAGTCAATAGTAGATCTTCCATTTATTGTATGTAAAGCTTATTCTCATGGAGCTGTCTTAATACCGAGTTTGGTGTCCCAATACTTTTGCCGAGAAAGTGTACCTCTAGGGGAGTACAAGCCGAATAAAAAACAGGGGCTTTTAACTTGGCACATGTACATTACAGCATAGTGAAATTCTTTCTTTGCATACCTCAGCGATGTTAGGAAGCAAAGATCAGCCATGATACAGTACCCCTGGGGCACACAGGGTTAAGGGTCTTGCTCAAGGACCCCAAGAGTAGCAGCTTTGCAATACTGATGCTTGAACCCCCAACCTTGCGATCAGTACCCCAGTGCCTTAACCACTGAACTCCCACTTCCCCAATACCTACGATCAATACGTTTCAGGACTTTTGAAAACACATGCTTGACCTTCAATTGTTCAGGATATCAGCCCAATATTATTATAAAAAGCTACTTCATTATTCAGAACAGCGATATATATTTCTAGATGTTCACATATCAGGTTCTCGCTCACCTTTTTGAGATGACTCTCCAGTTTGATACACTCCTCTTTCTTCTGCTCAAGTGCAATCTCCAGGCTCTTCAGCTTGGAGTCCTTCTTCAAACCCGAGGAGGCCAGGGATGAGGCGTGCTCCTTCAGATCCAGCAAAGATGTCTGGGACGGAGAGCAAAAGACAGAGAGACAGAGAGATTACATCAGGTGATCTAATACTTGAAAAACTGTACAGCGACCCAAAAAAAAAAAAAAACGGAGGGACGCGAGGCTGTTAATGGAAACCAGGGTATTAGCGGCGAGGCTGCCATCGAAAACTGAAACCAGCGTTTTCGTCTCAAAACGCTCCGCGTCCACAGTGTTTAGTTTTCAATCGTTTCCCGGAAGTCAATCATCCGCACCGAAACCGGAAAAAAAACGCTTACGTCACTGTAACGTAAGACGTTCGATCCTTGTGGCGGTTTCGAAACGTCGCCACTAAAAATGCAGCGTAGCTTTTTTCTAAAGCCTTCAATTTTCGCAGAAAACGGCGTTTTCCAATTGTATCTGCTTTGGAGAGCGTGTGGACGGGGAAGGCAAAAAAAAACGTAAGAATATGCGTTTTCAGGCGAAAACGTATTCATGTGGACATTAGGTCCATTTGGGGGGAAAAAAAACGCAGGAAATAAACTAACACAAAATTTGCGCTTCAAAATATCGTAATGACGCGGTCTGTCCCGTACGTTCTATCCATCAATAACGTGTTTCACGTTCAAATACAGCCCGCTTTTGGAATGGCCCTCTGCACAATGCCAGGGACATATTCAGAAAATCACATTTTTAATGATATGTTTTACTCGTATTATATCTGGATTTGATAATAAAGTTGCTTGAAGTCCAGTGTTAAGTTTCCACAGTCTGTGATGATTTGAGGTGCTGCTGTTGGTCCACTGTGCTTTTTTTTGAAAACCAAAGTCACTGCACGTGTTTACCAAGAAAGTTTAGAGCACTTCATGCTTCCTTCTGCTGACCAGCTTTATGGAGATGCTGATTTGGCACCTGCTCACACTGCTAAAAACACCAAAAGTTGGTTAAATGACCATGGTGTTGGTGTGCTTGACTGGCCAGCAAATTCCCCAGACCTGAACCTCATAAAAAATCCCTAAAGTATTGTCAAGAGGAATATGAGAAACAAGAGACCAAAAACTTGTAGATGAGCTGAAGGAATGAAGGTACTTGTTTATAGTATGCTGAAATAAGTAGAGCAGTTACCTTTCAAAAATTTAATATTAAACAAAAAAAAATATATATCCAAATAGGGTCTAAGATTAATTCATTAATTAAAATGTTCGTTTTTTCATCATTCAATTTTAATAAATGATTCAATTTAATCAAAACAATAAAAAAGTGTATCGCATTAATTTGATTGATTCCATTTTATTTGTATATATTTTATATTTTATTCGAACCGAGGAGACGTTTTATTTAAAATTGTTTTAAAATACGAACCGTGTCGAAATCGGACCGAACCGTGACCGTCACTTTATTACCCCTTAATCACAACAAAACGGAGTTTCAGATCCGATTTTTAGTATCCAATGAATTTTATTAATTTTTTTTCCTTTTCCCGAACCCACATGCTGAAAATACACACGCGGTCGATTGAGTCAGAACGGCAACTAAAACACATGAGTAATAAAACAATTATAGAGGCTGGAAGCCTTTATTGTGTTTTTCGTCATTAAATACGAGGCGTAAATCCCAAATCTGGCAGGATTTTTTTTTTTTTTTTTAAATGGTCAAACTGTGAGAAGAAAGAAAAAAAAAAAAAAACATCTTTAAATCCTAATGAGTTTCAATACACTTGGAGTCCCGTAAGCATTTCTGGCCTGAAATTCTCATCAAAGGCTTTTTATAAACCATCGTTGTGTTCTACGTGTCAATCATATAAACGGGCTGTCGGAGAAAACGAGCTACAAGCAGACCTTCGGAAAACAGTTTCAAGAAGTTTGGAGTCATGGGGACGTGTGTGTGTGAGACGTTTAAATGTTTAAGCATTGTCCATGAACGGGCAACTGCCATGATTTAGGTAGAAGTGTATGTGTGTGTGTGTGTGTGTGTGTGTGTGTGTGTGTGTGTGTGTATGAATCTTACCTCACGGTCAGACAGGTCTCCCTGCAGCAGGCTGAGTTTCTCCTTCAGCTCCTTCAGTTCTTTCTTGCTGGCTTCCAGCTCTTCTCCCTTCTCCCGCTCATCTCGATCTCTCTGCTCTTTCACGCGCTCGATAATTCGCTCCTGCTCACACAACAAAACATCATCAACCTCGCCGTTCACTCGGACCTCAGAAGAAAAGCATCCGTTTTTTGTTTTTCGCATGAAGGCTTTTTTGTGCACGGTGTTTTCCTTTTTTTTTTTTACTTCAGTAAAACAAAACTACAGATTCTAAATGAACGCTATTCGTGTTTCAAAATCGTTTTACGACTTGCATCATATTTATAGGAAAAACTCGTAACCGGCTGCATGTGTGGATTACGGCCGCGGACTTGCATCATATTCCAACAGGAAAGTAGAGTTGAGAACACAAAAGGACTCGATGCGTCTCAGACGGCAGTACGCCATTAGAAACGCAGTAACTCATAAATAAATGCAGGTCGTCGTCATTAGAGGCCGACTGGTAGTCGATTGCTGGAACTATCAGCTATTGCCAAAAATCCGTACCGATAGTTTTTCCTGGTTGCGTTATAGACGAGAGCGGCCTCTAGAGGCGATCCGCTGAGTTGTATCATGGCTGACCCCAGCTTCCTATAATCGCTGGGAAATGCAAAGAAAGAATTTCACTGTGCTGTAAAACACCTTTCTTTTTTGCTTCTGCTGGTGTTCCAGTTAATGAGTTACTACTTTTGTAACACGCCAACAGATGGCAGCACAAGGCTGCATGCACAGTCACAGGGAGCACCGACCGAAGACATCTTTCTGTGCAACCGGCGGTGTTCTGAACTTGTAACCACGTCTGCAATAAAATGGATGCTCCACAACGACAATGCATCCTGTCATCAAACTCCTCACAATCAAGTTTGATTTGGTCCACCTTTTTAATAACAGCTCGTTCTTCTATTCCATTTGCATTTAGACGGCATTTGGCAGGCCCTTATCGAGAGAGACTCGCAGTTATCTCATTCACACACCTGAGCAGGTGAGGTTTAAGGGCCTCGCTCAAGGCCACAGCAGCTTGGTAGCAGTGGGATTCGAACTCACGACATTCTGATCAGAAGTCCAACATACTACATAGTATATTATTATGATGCAGTTTCCTTACACTAGTATCATGGGGCCAGAAAGAAAAAAATACAATTTGAGTGAATATATATATAGAGATAAATTAAATTTTTCAATAAGTATTAATGCGTCTGCCATCCGTCAGTGAGCACAGAGACTCGCTTGTGAGCCGGATTGCTGTACTGGAGCTGCTCTGAGTGGAACCGGCATGTTCACTCTCCAAATAGATGGCTGACAAATTCAATTTCCGTCCCTGAGCCGATGCAACGCTGGTTCAGGGAGATGAGGAAGAGGAGGAAAGAGAAAGAGGAGGCTCGAGTCCTGGAGAGAGAGAGAGCGCAAGTGTGTGTGTGCGAGCGATGCGAGGCCGGAGGAAAGAGGTTTTTACGAGCCAGACCGCAGATACCTTAACCGATGTTAATAACCTCCAGGGTTCAAAGTCATTCATATTCATCAGGCAGGAGATGGCCAGCATTGGGACCGCTGCAGTTCTCTACAGGGGTCAGTCTGCAGTGAACAGCCTGCTCGCTTCGTTTCAGGTGATACAAAAGGCTGTTTTGGGGGTTTTTTTCTTTTTTTTTTTACTATAAAAAGAATCCTTTCAGGAGAAACCAGAACCTGGTTTTAGTTCCAGAAACGATTTAAGTTCCCGCTCAAGTGAAAACACCGGGAACTGATTTTGGTTGAATTGAACATTACTGATTTCAAACACTGAGCCTCTTTCTGGGAAGTTTCAAGTCTTGTTTTTACCTAATTAGCAGTTTTTTAAGACTCATTTGCAAAAAAAAAATACTTCCTTGACCCAGATTCTACTTTGGGATGTATGTTTTAGCGTAGAAGCACCTGAGAGAAATCTTGGACCATCTCTGAGCAAAGCGTGATTACAATCCAGCAAAACAATAATATCACCCACACCATATTTACTCCAAAATCACATTTACTCAGGGTTTCTGCAGGTTTCACACCAAGTCACATTTAAGACTTTTTTAGGAACATTAAGAATGAAATATCTTCATGGAGCTCCATAGTGGAACAGGTTTTGGGTCTCAAGTGAATGGAAGAATTTCATCCTCCTGCATCCAAATCCATAATGAACGATTGTGTGCCTTCAACATTTTGGGGACAGTTTGGGGAAATAATCTGATGTCCCAATATTTTTATCCATGTAGTGTATTTCCTAAAACTATGTTTCCTTGCTGATGTTTTTCAATAGGGACAGCATGGTTTAAAGTTTCAGGACTTCATGCTCCTGCAACCAATCAGACTCAAGATTGTCAGACAGTAAAACATTACAATATTCAGTACGAAAGCGTCTGGTGCTGAGATTACAGACAGATTCACTGACTCATGCAGCATTGTGGAGTGGGATTCAAAAGTCTGCTGAAAAACAGTATATCAGACGGTATATTTGACCTTCAGCTCAGCCACTGTGCAGGAATCTGAAGCTCTGAGCGAAACTACCCGAATCCTATGGAGATGCACTACAGAAGCTTTACTGTCATCTCTATCTCACAGCACTTTTGATAGATACTGACCACTGCAGACCAGCAACATCCCACAAGAGCTGCAGACACTCTGACCCAGTCGTCTAGACGTCACAATTTGTCAAATTCGCTCGAAACCTTACGTTCGCCCATTTTTCCTGCTTCGATCATCCACTTTGGGGACAAAATGTTCACCTGCTGCCTAATAAATAAATCCACCTGCTAACAGGTGCCACGATGAAGAGATCATCAGTGTTCTTCACTTTACCACTTAATGTTACGCCTGATCAGTGTTCATACACACTGGAGACACACGACTGTATGAGACCCAAAACATGTTCCAGCATGACGATGCTTCCAGGTCTAAGAAGATAAACTTCACATAAGCTGGAAGTGTGTGGAAGATCTTGCGTGTCCTGCTATAGAGCTCCAACCCTGTTGAATAATAAATGTGAACACACTGCACCCCAGGCCTCCTCACGTCCTCACCTACAGCAGTCCCAGACTTTACATTTTTTACTAACATCCTTGAATTTAAAGGAGCACAAATCTCCACAAAATCTAGTGGAACATCTGCCCAGAAGAGTGAAGCTCCATTATAACAGCAAAATGAAGACTTAATGTAGAAATGAACTTTGGAAACACCTGTAGTCACATAACGTAAGAACTTTCAAACTGCTCCAACCCTACCATCAGTCCTGCCTTCGTGAACCGTGTGTGTGTGTGTGTGTGTGTGTGTGTGTGTGTGTGTGTGTGTGTGTGTGTGTGTGTGTGTGTGTGTGTGTGTGTGTGGTACTCGCCTTCTCAGCCAGTGCCTCCTCGAGTGTAGTGAGAGCTGTATCAGTGTTGGAGGTATCAGCCTGCAGGGATTTGACCCTCTCTTTCAGACTACTCATCTGCTTCTCTTTATCCTTCAGCTGCTCCTGCAGGTTCTCGATCTGTCGAAGGAAAGAAATAAAAACGTGAGCAGATCATGAATATGCATTATATCATATTCCCCCTATTCCGATGCAGTCTCGATTTCCATCAGATTCGACACGATGCACTGGAAACAAACACGATGTTCACTTTTATTTCTTCAATTCAGACAGACTGCAAATCATCAAAGTGTCTTTTGAATTCGAACGCATGGCCCCTTTCACAAACACGCCTTTGTAGTGCAAAATAAAACCAGACGTTCTTTTTCCTGTTGTGTCTGCAGGAAGACGCAGCTCTACCTCTGCCAGGTTAATCCGTATTCTGCGTGACTCTCAGGACGCGCCACGGCCTTTCGCGGAGGAGAAATCGAACTACGTATCAAAAATCGTCCGCTTTCTAAATAACGAAACTTCCGCCCAGAATTCTGCGTTTTATAATTATTTATGACGCGCATTAAGAAACGAATCGGCTTTAAAACCAAAAAAATAAATAACGGGGAAAAAAATTTTTTCTGAAAATAAATAACGACCTCATTAGAACGATATTCCGAGCTAATTTCGCTCAAAAACTTTCCTTATCTGTCACGGCGGCCGCTGTGAAGCCTGCGCGAGCCGAGCGCTGATAAATGACAGCGGAGATGGGCATTCCGCAAACTCGATCCATTCATCACGTCCTGACAGCTCAATGAAAAAGCTCGATGTGCCTATACCCTCATTTCACATTCAATTAAACACTGACGGATTTGATAAATAGTCACCATTCATTCAAACCCCACAACCCCCCCCACCCCCAATCACTTTGGGGGGAAGGAAAAAAGAAAAAAACAAAAACAAAAACAAACCGCCATCAATATTCCGTCAACTGTGCACGTTTTTTTTTTGTTTTTGTATTTTTGGGACTCGTGCCTCGAGGTGATAAAGATCCCGAAAGGCAAAGAAACAATAAACCTGTTTATCAGCGAAGCAGAGAATCTGGGATTTTTTTTTGCATCCCTTCGGGGGACTGGTTGTCGTAGCAACCCGAGAACCGAGGTTAAGTCGTTAAATGATAATTAATAGCGACGGAGGAAAAGCAAACACGACGCGAAAAAGCATCCTGCAAAAACGAGGATTTATGTATCTTTTTTTTTTTTATTAATTTCATGGCTTTTTTTTTGACAAACTCAAAGGGGCAGAAAGAGAAAAAAAAAAGGTTTGCGTCCTCGACCCCCAATTCTAACAGAGAGCAAAATTGCGTCAACTTGTGAATTTAATTAAAAAGAGAGATGTTTTGGCAAAAGGAGTTTTATAGAAAAACAAATGATGGTGTTGGGAGAAAAAAAAGCGAGGAGAAACCCGATAATGAATTTGCCCTGGTTTGAACAACTGCACTTGTTTCTGGTGTAATAAAAGTACAGCGAGGTTTGTTGTTTCAAACCTTTGCAGACATGTTTGGACAGATGTCTTGGGGCCCGAGTCGCTTTAATAGCTGAGGTGGTTGGTGTTTCGAAGGAAAAGCCTGAAAAGGTGTTCGTCAGGACGTTAAAGGCTTCGGAATACGTCCAGCGGAGACGACGTTCGGCTGGCGTCCACTAACAATATGGCGTGATGGTGGAGGGGAAGAACGTGTGGAGGCTTCGCTTGACGTGTGTACGTGCCAGCTGGGTGAACTCCGTGGCTCTGTGGCCAAGATTATGGCCAAGTAGATTCGTTCCAAGATTTCACTTATATGGATATGAACATACCATTGCACTTTGAGGCCCCATTTGCTCTTATAATAACCTCCACTGTTCTGGGAAGATGTTTCACCAGGTTGTAGAGTGCGCTCTTTCAGCCTCAAAGTAAGGTACGAAGTGAAGTGAGGAGGCCCGGGGTGCACTCGACTCCATGCCAGCTTCTATGGCTACGTTCAGATATATAAACCTTAGGATTCAATTTGGATCAACTTGATTAAAAAAAGGTTTCTTAAAGAGGTAGATGACGACGTTTGTTTCTTTGCCTTTTGGGATCTTTATAACATGCTCCTGAGGTGCTGGTGACCAGTGTAGTTCTTTGGTTCGTTCCTGCCTGTGGATGGAGTTGTGTTCGATTGGAGGACACTCTGTGAAGCTGGGGATGGTTTTGCATCAACTGCATGGGGAACCATGAAATCCATGAACACAAGAACTTTGAGGAATGTAATTTATATCAACAGTCTACTACAAATGGCTCAGAACCACAGGCTGCGTTTAATCACCTCAACAACGATGAACTGTAATGAACAGACATTCGGTGGTGAGGATGAGGTTTCCTCTTGAGCCAGGTTCCTCTCAAGGTTTCTTTCTCACAAAGTCTCAATTACAAGGAAAAACTAATTGTATTGTTTCCGGCGAGAAACCCACGTGGTCGGAATAGCAGACGTCTCTACACAGGACACAGGACGATGTCTCCTGGCATGCTGATTAATGAAGGTCGGCGCTCCCAGTGACTGTGCATGCAGCCTCGTGCTGCCATCTATTGGCATGTCACAAAACTAGTCTCGTATGCTATCGGATTGGGTTATAATTTGGGCTGCATCACTTTTTTTTATAAAATAAAAAAACAAATAAATGAATAATAATAAAATAGATTCAAATCTTAATACCTTTGTATTAAACTGTAACAAAAAAACAACAGGAAACATGGGTTACATGTAAAAAATAAATAAATATGCATGCACTTTAACGTACAATTACTCTTTATTTAGTGTTTCAACATTTTCGCAGCAATTTGGGAAGCACTGCCGCCTACGGGTGAATTTCAGAACAGCAGCATATGAAAACCCGTATTAATCTAAATTATGGTCCCTAGTAGGCCACGGACACGCTCGCAATGCATTGTGGGGTTTATTTCCAGAGCTAGTTATATTCCTGTATGTTCTCAGACTTAGTCTTAATGGTATAGAAATGTTCTCACAATGTGTGTGTGTGTGTGTGTGTGTGTGTGTGTGTGTGTGTGTGTGTGTACACATGAGAGCAAAAAATGAGAAGAGATATGCATGCAAAACCATTTCCAGATCCTCATTAATCAACTCTGCATCTGACAGCCGGGCTGACACCACCACGTGTTTGTCATACAGACACACACACAAAATACACTCAGCTGACCGCCCCACTAAACACACACACACACACACACACACACACACACACACACACACACACACAGAGAGGAATCGGCTCGCGCACTTGACATTCTAGGAAAGTATTTCCCTTTGATGGTGCTTGTGGTTGCTCTGAAGGCCTAATGAAGTCCAGGTCCTCTCTTCTCTGCTCTAACCTCGCTCGCTTCGGTGTCTCCCTCCTCCGCACAGCTGGCCTCCGAACACAACGCTCTCATGAATATTTCATCCAGTCTGTATTGTGTGTGTGTGTGTGTGTGTGTGTGTGTGTGTGTGTGTGTGTGTGTGTGTGTGTGTGTGTGTGTGTACCAAGTCACATGATGACTGCAATTATATTTCAGGTCAGCGATTCAAGAGAGGACCAGGCGAACTCACAAAACCGAGCTAATAGTGGAGGAGAGAGAGAGAGAGAGAGAGAGAGAGAGAGAGAGAGAGAGAGAGAGAGAGAGAGAGAGAGAAAACGAACGAACGAACGAACGAACGAAAGAAAGAAAGAAAAAAAAAAGAAAGTAGTGGTGTATTATTGAAAAATGTAAGTACAATGAAGATAGAGCTGAGGAATAAACAGACAGGGGACAGATGATGCCGTGCACACAAAATACACAACACACACACACACACTGAGTGAGCGAGCGAACAAACGAACGAATCCTAGTGTTTTGGCTTCATCCAGTGATCACTGTTTGGATAAAAGACTTGGAATCAGAAGAAGAGCCCCTTATTGCCTCAAACAGGGGGATTTAAAGGGATTGTGTGTGTGTGTGTGTGTGTGTGTGTGTGTGTGTGTGTGTGTGTGTGTGTGTGTGTGTAAGAGTGTGTGTGTGTGTGTGTGTGTCAAAAAAGAAAAGGGAAAGAGTGAGCAAGCGGGAGAAAGAGAAAGTAAGAGAGAGAGAGAGAGAGAGAGAGAGAGAGAGAGAGAGAGAGAGAGAGAGAGAGAGAGAGAGAGAGAGAGAGAGAGAGAGAGAAAGGAGGGGTTCCTGAATTAATAAAGAGTGTTTTGTTTCACTTAGTGATCTGCAGCTTGTCAGCATGGCATGTGCTCTGGCAACACACGACGAGACGACACCGACACCGACACACACACACACACACACACACACACACACACACACACACACACACAGGAGAAGCTGTGTATTTACACAAGGTTGCATCAGAATTGTATTCGGTGTGGAAAAGCAAATAACACCTCCAACGTCTTGAGGAGAGAGAGAGAGAAGTTTTTCAAAGTTTTTTCCTTCCTGTAATTTGAGTAAAAAAAAAAAATAATAATAATAATAATTAAATAAATAATCACAAATATCTCGTTTGTGTCATTTTTTATCGAATAATTAATTAGTCTTTAACTCGTAAAATACCTGCGTCTCCACGTCACCGGTGATCCGTTAAACAGAAACGACAAAACGACGACATTATTAATTGTGATTACGTACGAAGTGTGTGTTAATAAAATGATTATTTTATTTTATTTTCTAATTGTTTTGGGATCTAAGGAGCATCAAGTGACTTCAGTTTATGAGATTATGAGTTAATGAAACGCTATTAATACTTTAGGGATTATTAAAAAGTGCTAGCAACTTGAATATAATTTAATTTGTATATATATATATATATATATATATATATAAAAAGCTCTTTTTCATTGCGTTTCTCTCAGATGTGCTGTTTATGTTTTTATCTGATCAGATTGCAGATTGTTATATCACATGCTGTAAAATCCTAGTTGTTTTTAACCAATCATCTTGCGAGCTGGAGTCGCCGAGGCTATCTAGCAGGCGTCCGGTAACTTCAACATCTTCCCGTCTTTTGATTGGACGGTCAGAGGGCACACTAGTTATTCGCTGTTTTTTATTCTTTAAACGGCTGACAAAAAATTTATTTGGTCGCACGTACGTGTACGTTTACAAGACGGACTTTTGAAGAGAACCTGGACACCGTGAGGAAAAGGTGGCAAAAAGAAAGAATGGTTCATGAACCATTTATTCTTTTGCGAATTTGCACACAAAAAAAACCCCAAACAATTTGCCCTCGTTTCAAATCCTCAGGAAAAGCGTGATGCACAAAAAAAAAATGCACCTGCAGTCGTACTATGAGGTGAATATCGATGCTTTCTGAAAGAGATGATTATATGTGGCCGGTTCTGCTGTGGCTCCAGTGAAAGGAGACGTGTTCATAGTGAGTTCTTGCTCCAGGACCCCAGTTGGAGAAGGAGTGTAGAGGAGGAGTGTAAAAGAAAAGTGTAGAAAATTGTAGAGGAGGAGTGTAGAAGAGCATTGTAGAACACGAGTATAGAGGAGTGTAGAGGAGGAGTAGTATAGAGGAGGAGTGTAGTATCGGTGTGATATGGGATTATATGGTGTGATATGGGATTATATGGGATTATATGATGGGATTATATGGTGTGATATGGGATTATATGGTGTGATATGGGATTATATGGTGTGATATGGTGTGATATGGGATTATATGGTGTGATATGGGATTATATAGTGTGATATGGGATTATATAGTGTGATATGGGATTATATGGTGTGATATGGATTTATATAGTGTGATATGGGATTATATGGGATTATATGGTGTGATATGGATTATAATGGATTATATGGTGTGATATGGGATTATATAGTGTGATATGGGATTATATGGGATTATATGGGATTATATGGTGTGATATGGGATTATATAGTGTGATATGGGATTATATGGTGTGATATGGATTATAATGGATTATATGGGATTATATGGTGTGATATGGATTATAATGGATTATATGGTGTGATATGGGATTATAATGGATTATATGGTGTGATATGGGATTATATGGGATTATATGGTGTGATATGGATTATAATGGATTATATGGTGTGATATGGGATTATATGGGATTATATGGTGTGATATGGATTATAATGGATTATATGGTGTGATATGGGATTATATGGTGTGATATGGATTATAATGGATTATATGGGATTATATGGTGTGATATGGATTATAATGGATTATATGGTGTGATATGGGATTATATGGGATTATATGGTGTGATATGGGATTATAATGGATTATATGGTGTGATATGGGATTATATGGGATTATATGGTGTGATATGGATTATAATGGATTATATGGTGTGATATGGGATTATATGGGATTATATGGTGTGATATGGATTATAATGGATTATATGGTGTGATATGGGATTATATGGTGTGATATGGGATTATATGGTGTGATATGGGATTATATGGTGTGATATGGGATTATATAGGAATATATGGTGTGATATGGGATTATATGGGAATATATGGTGTGATATGGGATTATATGGTAAAATCTATAGAAAGGGCACATAATGACATTACTGTGATTATTACAAGATTCTATGTGCAGTAAAAAGCAGAAGAAGGAAATAAAAACAGTGTTCTGTGTGAGATGTTTATATAAAGTGCTGCTACACTGTAGATCTGTATTAATGCACAGCTGGGCTTCAGTCAGGATTTGTTGTATTTTTGATGAGAGCATAACTGAGACCTCACACACACACACACACACACACACACACACACACACACACACACACAACTCAGCAATGCAAATGAGCGTGAAGCGTCTGGCACTCGAGCGGCTGAGAGGAATCTGTGATAAGTAAATGGCATCCTGCAAGCGTTTCTGCCTTTTAATTAGAAATTAGGATCATCAGGAACGTCAGAAAACTTTTGCCACGGGCGGGAGGGAAAAGAAAAAATAAATAAATAATCCATCCCTCCTCCTCCTCCTCCTTCTTCTCTCTCAGACAAGAGAAAATTCAAGACTTAATGTAGGAGTTATTATTAATTGAACACGGTCCTTATTAACATTCAAACTCCATGCAAAAATTTGTGCACTTCCTTTCCTTTTTCTCTCTCCCTTTTTTTTCCCTTGAATAAATAAACACCAGATATATTCTCGGGTTTCCTTTCCCCAAAAAAAAAAAACAATGTCAGAGGGTCGACTTTGATCATCTATATGATGTTAAAACCAAGAAGAAAAAAGTAAAAGCTCCTCCGAATATGCAGAGATCAGGGCTGATTAAACGTGGAGCAACGACGCCAAGAGAGAGAGAGAGAGAGAGAGAGAGAGAGAGAGAGAGAGAGAGAGAGAGAGAGAGAGAGAGAGAGAAAGAGAGATGTTTTTGTCTGTTAAATAATACACATTGTATGAGCGAGAGATCTGGAGACGGTACTGGATAAACTCACTCGTGTTCGGGGGTCTAGAATAGAGGTCGGAAGTATGGGTAAAAATCCACACAGATAGTTTTTCCGGGTTGCGTTATTTAGTACGAGAGCGGCTTTTAGGGCGAATCACGTGCTTTTTGTTTTAACACGAGCCTTTGCGCTGCACGGGGAGTGCCATATATTTATTATTTGTGATTTATCACTTATGGAATTATATTTATTTGCTATTATACGTGCTATATTTATGTGCTATTTCATTTAGCACATTTTCATGATCCAGAACTGTTTTTTTTTTCTTTAAAATAAAATTCAGTACTATTTTATATGGAGTGTTACATTTTTATTTTATTTTATCCTGTATCAAATGTAAAAAGTTGACTAATTCTAGCTCTAGCTAAGATCTAGCTACCGGTATCAGAAAAAGCGGTCGACCTCTAGTGGAGAATATTACTGCAAGATGAACACTGAATAAGTGTATATGTATATATAACATCAGATGTCTGTTTTTTTTGTTTAAATGAGAACATGTAATCTGCGCAGTCGTATAACGCTCGATCTGAGCGTTGCAATGCGACCTATACGGCACAACGTCTCGCCGCAGGGATCTGTGCATACCTCGGCTGCGCTGTCTCAATGTGTTATGGCCATTAGGAGCATTAGCTCTGGGGCGATGCACGGCGGCCGTGGAGCTTTAATGGAAACAAAATGTTTCTCTTTCTGTGGCTGGGGAGCCGGGGCTCTGTTTCAAAAGAAAACCGTATTCGCCATGCCCCCAATGACTCCGAGATGCTTTTTAGACTCTGACTGTGAAAAGAAAAAAAAAAAAAAGGAAAGACAGGGGAGAGGCTGCGAGAGGGGGAGAGGCTGCAAGAGGGGGAGAGAACAATATCCGATGAGAGAGAGAGAGAGAGAGAGAGAGAGAGAGAGAGAGAGAGAGAGAGACAGAGACAGAGAAAGAGATTTACAGTGACAGAGCAAGAAAAAGGGGTAATACATAGTGGTTGGAATGTGCATTAGGGGGAAGTAGGAAGGCTATGATGAAGACTATGGTGAAGGCTATGATGAAGACTGGTGAAGGCTATGATGAAGACTATGGTAAAGGCTATGATGAAGGCTATGGTGAAGGCTATGATGAAGGCTATGAGGAAGACTATGATGAAGACTATGATGAAGACTATGATGAAGACTATGATGAAGGCTATGGTGAAGGCTATGATGAAGATTGATGAAGACTATGATGAAGGCTATGGTGAAGACTATGATGAAGATTGATAAGGACCATAATGAAGGCTATGATGAAGGCTACGAGAAAGACTATGATGAAGGCTATGATGAAGACTATGGTGAAGACTATGGTGAAGGCTATGATGAAGATTGATGAAGACTATGATGAAGGCTATGGTGAAGACTATGAATAAGATTGATAAAGACTATGATGAAGGCCATGATGAAGGCTATGATAAAGGCTATGAGGAAGACTATGAGGAAGACTATGATGAAGACTATGATGAAGACTATGATGAAGACTATGATGAAGGCTATGATAAAGGCTATGATGAAGACTATGGTAAAGGCTATGAGGAAGACTATGAGGAAGACTATGATGAAGACTATGGTAAAGGCTATGATGAAGGCTATGGTGAAGGCTATGGTGAAGGCTATGATGAAGATTGATGAAGACTATGATGAAGGCTATGGTGAAGACTATGATGAAGATTGATAAGGACCATAATGAAGGCTATGATGAAGGCTACGAGAAAGACTATGATGAAGGCTATGATGAAGACTATGGTGAAGACTATGGTGAAGGCTATGATGAAGATTGATGAAGACTATGATGAAGGCTATGGTGAAGACTATGAATAAGATTGATAAAGACTATGATGAAGGCCATGATGAAGGCTATGATAAAGGCTATGAGGAAGACTATGAGGAAGACTATGATGAAGACTATGATGAAGACTATGATGAAGACTATGATGAAGGCTATGATAAAGGCTATGATGAAGACTATGGTAAAGGCTATGAGGAAGACTATGAGGAAGACTATGATGAAGACTATGATGAAGACTATGATGAAGACTATGATGAAGGCTATGATAAAGGCTATGATGAAGACTATGGTAAAGGCTATGAGGAAGGCTATGAGGAAGACTATGAGGAAGACTATGATGAAGACTATGATGAAGGCTATGATAAAGGCTATGATGAAGGCTATGATGAAGACTATGGTAAAGGCTATGATGAAGGCTATGATGAAGACTATGGTAAAGGCTATGATGAAGGCTATGAGGAAGACTATGATGAAGGCTATGATGAAGGCTATGATGAAGGCTATGATGAAGGCTATGAGGAAGGCTATGAGGAAGGCTATGATGAAGGCTATGATGAAGGCTATGATGAAGACTATGATGAAGGCTATGATGAAGGCTATGATGAAGGCTATGATGAAGGCTATGATGAAGGCTGATCCCGGGGTGAGGACGGGACGTTCAGCTCGGTTCCTGCTGGAAGGAGACCTGGTGACCCTGAGCACACTGACAGGAGGAGCCCTGCTCAGAGTTTCATATCCATCAGAACTCTCACTGAGAACTGCACACGAGCAAAAAAGAAACGAATAGAAAAAAATAAAAAGAAAGAAAAGAGAAAAGAAAGTAAGGAAATGGAAAGAGGAAAGAGAGAAGAGAAGAGAAGAGAAGAGAAGAGAAGGAGAGGAAAGGAAAGAGAATGAAAGGAAAGAGAAATAAAGAGAAAGAGTAAGAAAAATAAAGAGAAAGAGAAGAGAAGGAAAGGAAATAAAGAACAGATAATGAGAGAGAGGGCAGAGACACGTAGGTGAACAACTGAACTGAACAGCTACATGGAGATCCAGCAGTTTCTCACCCATGAGCACATTTCAGAAACATGAGAGTGAAGGAACAGAGGCTGAAATCGCCATCTCGCCGACCATCATCTCATCTCACACATCACATCACTACAGTTAGCAGTGTGGTGAAACAGTGTTATGGAGAACGGAGCTGCACTACAGTTAGCAGTGTCATTTCTCAGAACAGGAGACTCTCTCGCCATCAAAAACACAACCAGTCCCCTACTTATAGACACCAACAAATTAAACTCCTGCCTGGTGTGTGTGTGTGTGTGTGTGTGTGTGTGTGTGTGTGTGTGTGTGTGTGTGTGTGTGTGTGTGTGTGTGTGTGGATTCGAACCAAGTCAGAAAAACACAGAGTTTGTGATCCTTCACTGCCATCTATAGGTGAGGTGAGGAAAAAGGTTTGCAAATTGTGTGTGTGTGTGTGTGTGTGTGTGTGTGTGTGTGTGTGTGTGTGTGTGTGTGTGTGTGTGTGTGTGTGTGTGCGCGCTCATACGCTACCTTTTTCTGAAGCACGGTGACTTTGCGCTCTTTGACATCCAGCATGTCTTTAAGGTCGTGGATTTCTCCGTTCAGTGTGCCTTTCTCTTCTGACATCTCCTGGATCTGCTTCGTCTTCTTATTCAGCATGGCTTCCTTTTCCTCCAGGCGCAGGCGAAGGGCATCCACCTGACACACACACACACACACACACACACACACACACACGGTTACACACAAAAACCACAAATACAAAAAAAAAACAGAAATACACACAAAAAACTTAAATACACTAAAAAAAAAAATATACACACAAAACTGAAATACACAAACAAACCGAAATACACACTAAAAAAAATACACACAAAACAGAAATACACACAAAAAAACAACACACAAAACAGAAATACACACCAAAAAAAAATACACACAGAAAACAGAAATACATAAAACAAACTGAAATACACATAAAAAATACACACAAAAAACAGAAATACACAAACTGAAATACACACACAAAAAAATACACACCAAAAAAAAAAAACTGAAACACTAAAAAAATACACACAAAAAACTTAAAAATACACACAAAAAACAGAAATACACAAACTAAAACACACACAAAAAAATACACACACAAAAAAAAAAAAAAAAAAAAGACTGAAACACTAAAAAAAAATACACACAAAAAACTTAAAAATACACACAAAAAACAGAAATACACAAACTGAAATACACACACACAAAAAAATACACACCAAAAAAAAAAAAACTGAAACACTAAAAAAATACACACAAAAAACTTAAAAATACACACAAAAAACAGAAATACACAAACTGAAATACACACACAAAAAAATACACCAAAAAAAAAAAAAAAAGACTGAAACACTAAAAAAAATACACACAAAAAACTTAAAAATACACACAAAAAACAGAAATACACAAACTGAAATACACACACACAAAAAAATACACACCAAAAAAAAAAAAACTGAAACACTAAAAAAATACACACAAAAAACTTAAAAATACACACAAAAAACAGAAATACACAAACTGAAATACACACACACAAAAAAATACACACCAAAAAAAAAAAAAAAAAAAAAAAAAACTGAAACACTAAAAAAAATACACACAAAACTGAAATACACAAACAAACTGAAATACACACTAAAAAAAATACACACAAAACAGAAATACATAAAACAAACTGAAATACACATAAAAAATACACACAAAAAACAGAAATACTCAAACAGAAATACACACTAAAAAAATACACACAAAAAAAACAGAAATACACACAAACAGTATTTGAAATATAAAATAGTATTGTGTAATATGTATTTGTAGGGTTGGTTAAAATGGGTTCATATTTTGTATCAAAATACTTGTGTTTTGTATTTTTTTATTTTTTAAATACTGTAAAATACTTTGTAAGAAATCGACATGATGACATCATAGAAAATGCAGCCTCTGATTGGTCAGTATTTTGCTCAGACTTGTTGAGATCAGAACAGAAATTTGATTCATATGGAAGAAGATGGTGAAGGTAAGAAACCTGCAGGCTGCCAAATAGGAGTCCAATGATCCATAAATAAATATACCTTCATCTGGGAGATCACAGGGACACGTATGTGATATTTGATCTGATAACTGGTTGCGTGTGTCAGATTTATCACGTGACTCGACCAGAGAAAAGCTGCTGCTATCAAACGTTTACGTTTACTAAATCAGTTGGTGTGTAATGCTGAAGAGATCAAACATTCCAATTGATGGAAAAAATTTTATAATATAGATACTGATTTATAAATGTCACTAGGAATAATAATGAAAGGCTTGAATTATAAATCAGTGATATTGCAAAAAAAAAATAAAAAAATCTAATTTTAATCTAAAATTTTATTTACTGCTTGTCAAACCATTAAAGCCTTTTTATTATTATCATTATTATTATTATTATTATTATTATTATTATTATTATTATTATTTACAATGTCTGAGTATCTTCTTTCTTGTTGCAACATTGACCCCTACTGGCAACTGCCTCACATGACAACACACGATCCTAAAGAGCCACTGCCAATTTCACCAACCCCGTACCCCCATATTCTGCCCCTCTCAACAACCCCACCGCTCCACTCATCCCTCCGTTCTCTTCCACCGCGCCACTCATCCCTCCATTCTCTACCACTGCTCCACTCATCCCACCGTCCTCTACCACCACTCCACTCATCCCTCCATTCTCTACCACTGCTCCACTCATCCCACCGTTCTCTACCACTGCTCCACTCATCCCTCTATCCTCTACTACTGCTGCACTCATCCCTCCATCCTCTACCACTAAACTACATCTCCCAGGATTACGTCACATGCTGTTAATATAAATGTGTGCATGTGTTACCTCTGTCTGTAGAATGGCAGCTCGCTGTTCTTTGGCGGTGAGCGACTCTTTAAGCACGTCGATGTGCTGCTTGCTGTCTGAGAACTGATTTGCGAGCGTCTCGAGTTTGGTCTGCAGGCCCAGAAGTTCGGTGTCCTTCCTGGAAAGGTCCTGCTTCAACTGGTCAATCTGCACAACACAGACAGCCGGTTAGTTCATGTGCTGAACATTGTTTCATTTGATTAATCTCTATTTTTTTTCTTCTCTTTTGCCATCACTCTCTTTCAGACACACTGTATGAACCCTATTGAACATGAAGCCTCCTAACCTCACCTACATCAGTACCTGATTTGTCTGCACGCACACACACACACACACACACACATGTGATCTGTGTTCAAAATGTCAGTGTGATATTAAGCACCTGTTATTCATCATACACAATAAGATCAAGGGGAAGAACCACATTAGATACACACACACACACACACACACACACACACACACCACACATACACACCACACATACACACTCCATTAGCTTCCAGCATGCATGCTAGAGAGCAGCAGGTTAGCAGAGGCACTAGCTGCAGTCACCCTGGGGAGAAAAAAGTGGACAGATTACAGCAGCACACTAGAAGAAAGGATGGGAAGAAAAGAAAAAACAAGGCGAAGGGAAACAAAATAGGAGCTAGTGGGATTATTAGTGTTCAGGGACCTTCTCCAACCAACACTACAGGGACGAGAGTGGAGAAAAAACAGGAGGGGGAGGGGGGGTTAAACAGTGGCAGGAAGTCTAGCGTGGCATCCGACCTTTCAGCACAGGAGCAGGTGAAACCCTGCTTTCCTGATCACAGCGAGAACGAGAGGAACATGATGACTCAGTCTTAAAGCCCACGTGACTGCCTCCTCTGGCCGGATCTGGCTATTGCGTCCGGACGTGAACTGGCGATGAGGCGCAGGGAATCTTTAATTCACCTCCAGTCTGTTTCCATCCACTGCAACCTACCAATGCCCACTGATCCCACTGATCCTCAGTCGATCTGTTTTCTTTTGTCCTCCTCTGTTTTTGTGATTTCGTTTCAAAGAGGCAGTGCACAAAAACTCTGTGGTGCGTCGACATGCTTTAAGTACTAAAATTGGTTTTCTACTGCACATAAAAAAATAGCTAAACGACAGAGGATTGTTTTTCTATACTGAAATCCTGACGTTATTTCATCGAACCTGTTCGTTGCTGCATTTCACGCTGCCAAACACCCGTAATCACTTACGCTACAGCAGCTACAAAACGGTCATTCTCCCGCATTTTCTGTGTTACTGAAACACAGAGAATATATATAATTACAGTTTGTGACTAATAAACTACAAAAGGTCTGAAATTGTCTTTCACTTCACATAAAACTACCAGTTTAAAAACCACATGCACTAAAAGACTCTTCTTCCATTCAAGAGGAGCTACAGGGCCATTCGAACCTGAACCAGAAGCTTCCGGGCAAATCTTTTTTCCTCCAACAGCCCCCTCTGGAGCACAGAGGGTAAGCAGCCTTGCTGAAGGGCCCAAAATTGGAAGCTTGGCAGTGCTGGGGCTTGAACCCTATATATCTTTATACACATTAGTGGCACAGGGAAAGTGGAAATTTTGGAGCTATTGGTTTTGGTAATTGACACCAGTGCGAGTTCGTTTTATAGCCCTCAGCATTAGTTATAATGGAGCGGTGGCGAGGTGCACAACAAACATTTGCTGTGAAACCTTTTAGAAGAATTATGGGTTGATAATTACGATAGCCGTGATATTATCTGGAGCGCGGTTCCGTTCCAACACCAGCAGGGGGCCTTCTTTTCTAAAACAGACAGGATGAGCAGACGGGACACGATCCTGGCGGCGAAATTTCCTTTGTGCAGCAATCACACCATCACCATTCTTATAAAAGGTTTTATGCTAATATAAAACTAAAGGAAACGAGCTTGCACCGGTTCCAAACAATCGCCAACGCCCGCTAAGGGTCGCCAACTCCTAGTTCCAAAATTGCCCCATTCCATGTGCCATCCTGTGTACATGTTATTTGGTCAACAGTTTCTGCACATACACACACACACACTTCCCATTGCCTATGTATTTATGCGTTATACATATATTTACATATTTATCTGACTTGCAGCTACCAGAAGTGCTAATAGTAACGTTATGCAAAAGAGCTTCACTTTGTTTCTGGGCATCGTGTGCGCATCCGATCAGCGACAACATCCAGTTCTGCAAGCCCCGCCCACTCATTAGTTCGTTATAATTGACAACCATAAAATATAAAACTATTCTTCGAATCATTAAGAAAATGTTCCCTATTTGTTTTGCAGTAGAAAACTAAAAAGGGATAGTGGTTGTGGTGTTCTCTCTGTGGTGAGGAAAGCAGGACGCTTTAAGCCGCCTCTCCGTGTGTCTTACTGCAGAGAGCTCCCGCTGCAGCTCAGCCGTTCCCTTTCTCAGCTCCTGGGCCTGGGCCTCGCTCTGAGACAGCTCCTCCTTCAGCTGCTCTACCTGTCAGGAGAGGGCGCCGTTACTGCAACAACCACCGACACGCCGTTCCCATAGCAACGCAAACGTTTCGCTCTGCGTGCGAACGCTCGGCATGCAGGTCGTAGGGCAAAGGCTCTTAACGACCAATCGGCATTCGCCATGCGGGGCAAAGGAGAAGGCGTCGATTAGCCGGGGGGTGGGGGAAGGGTTGGGGGGGGGGGCTGGAATCGAGGAGGGGATTGTTAAGAAGAAAAGTCATAAACGGCGAATCGGATCACAATCGTTATGTCTGAGGTTCTCAAGGTGTGTACAGCCAGGGACTTCCAGAATCACAGCACAATTTCTGATTCGTTTAATATCAGTCATGTGACTTCTCATTTCCGATATCTTAAGGTATTGATTTCCATTCAATATTATAAACACAATTACCGTATTATAGCTTTGCAACATGGACAAACGTATAAGAACACCTGACTTTTTCCAGACAGGGGGGCATTTGGTAGACCCCTCATCACTTACATTTATCTCATTCATACAATCATGGGGTTAAGGGGCCTTGCTCAGGGGCCCCGGAGTGGTTTCTTGGTGTGGAAGAGATTTGAACTCATGACCTTCAGATTTAAAGTCTGAACTGTTACCACGAAGTCGGAGTGGAGGCACACGATTGTACAGGACATCTTTGGGTGCGATATCATGAAGCATTTCCTTCACTTCAACTAGGAGATCCAAACCCGTTCCAGCACCATGGGTTGGAGTTGAAAATCTCCAGATTTTGCACAAAATTGTTGGCACCCTTCTATTAAAGGAAGAAAAGCCTACATTTGTAACTGAAATAACTTGAAGCTGAGAAAAATAATAAGAAATAAAAATTTACTAAAAATTAACTAATGAATATCAGACATTAGAATTGTGGTTCAACTAGAACCAAAAAAAACGAATGAAACTCTCAAAAGCTTTTGCACTTGGCGACAGGTAATATGGCCATGTCTCAGGTTTGAATGGTGCCTCCTTCAGACTGCATGTTTCATCTCTTTCCACAGATGTTCAATAGAATTTAGATCAGAGCTCATAGAAGGTCGCTTTAGAATAGTCTAATGTTAGGTTCTTAGCCATTCTTGGGTGTTTGGGGTCATTATCCTGTTGGAGGACTCATGACCTGCGACTGAGACCGAGCTTTCTGACACTGAGCGGCACATTTCACTCCAGAATGCCTTGATAGTCTTGATTCAGTCAGATTCAAGACACCCTTTGCCAGGTGCAGAAAAGCAGCCCCAGAACATTATGGAGCCTCCACCATGTTTCTCAGCAAATACAGTGTTAATGATTTTGCATGCTTCGCTTTTGCGTCTGTGAACATAGAGCTGATGTTTCTTGCCAAAAAGCTCCAGTTTTGCCTCATCTGTTTGAAACAACATTCTCTCAAAGGCTTGGTGGCTCGTCAATATGTGTTTTGGAAATTTTCCAGTCTCGTTTTTTTTATAATTCTACAGGCTTCCTCTATTAAGCCCACTCTGGATCAAACAGTGACAGATGGTGGGAGTTCACATCTAATCTCTTTGGAAGTTGTTCCTGGGCTCATTGGTTTCCGTTCATATGATCCGTCTGCCAAACTTCATCAATTTTCCTCTTGTGCCCACGTCCAGGGAGGTCGGCTACAGTACTGTTTCCGCAGGAACATCAAGCTGCTTGGAGGTGGTCTTATAGCCTTTACCTTTAACATGATTGTCTATAATCTTAAATCGTGACAATTTTGTCCACGTCTGTACTGAACATGACGAACGAGTACCTACATCGGTACCTGATTTTACTGAGACCCTTGTAGATGAACGAATCTTGACAAATCTCCACGAAATCTAGTAAAACGTCCGTCTCAGAAGAGTGGAGCTTATTAGAAGAGGAAACCACTCCCCCCACACACACCTGAAAACCTCCGTGTTACAGCAAACTGTTAAAAGTTGAAGGAGAGCAATCAGAAAATAAAGATGTGTGTGTGGGTACAGTCCTGAAATATTAAGATATGAAGCATGAAGATCGGGCGCGGCGCCGTTACCTTGTTCTTCATGAACTTGGAGTGACTGCGATAGACCTCCATTTGCTTCATCTCCTCCTCCCTCTCCTCTGTGCTTAGAGCTCCGTTGGACTTCAGTATCTGCACCTCCTCCTCCAGGTCCCTCAGACTGCGCTCTAGAGAACTGACTTTAGAGTCCTGCAGGAGGGAAAAAGACCACTATAAAACACCTAAAACTTTTTTCAGGCCACGGGTTTACCTTGTCAGGAGTTCATTTTGTGACATTTCTTGCCTTCCTAATGGGCTTTAGACTATCAGCTGTCTTGTGCAGAGGAAAGTGTGAGTACAGAGTCAAGATCCCTATTAGTGCTACTACTACTACTGTACAAATCCATATTATGGCATAAAAAAAAAAAAAAAAACTCCTGCTTAGGTAACGAGAAAAGACAGTCCATCATTACATAAAGAAATTACGGTCAGTTAACCTTAAACAATTTCAAGAACTTTATCCCCAAAACCTCAAACGCTGTGAGGAAAAACAGACCAAGAGCTACCTCTGCTGCAGAGGATAAGTCTAGTAAATCCTGCGATTTAAATAAAAGCTTGTTCAAGTGTCAGATTTTGGTGGTAATCAGGTGACTATACGGAGTTCACATAAAAAATAGACAAAAGTGCAAAAAGGGAAGGAGGAGAATAAGGTATAAAGCAAGTACCATGGCAGAGCAAATGACTGTCTTTCGTTTTACCCAAATAAACCAAGTGGTGGGCTAATTGTTTCACTTGCATTTTAAAAGAAAAAAAAAGCAAATAATAACATTCCCCCCCCCCCACACACACACACACACACACACACACACACACAAACACAAACACAAACACAAAGACTTGCCTTCATTTCGATGACAGTCTGTAGGGCTTTGGTCTTGGCAGAATCAGGCGCTCCCTCGTAGCGTCGGTGGAGCTCCTGAGGAGGAATCACAAGACAAACGACATGAGACGGTGGAGTCTTTTTCCTCCACTGATACTCGCTTTAACATCCCACATCATCCTAACACAAAAGTTGAAACTGATTTTAAGAAGCTCCATCAAATTCTGTCAGCATCTGAGGCTATTCTCATGGCAGAAAACTACAAAAGCACAAGAAGTGCAAAAATAAAAAGAAAAGAAAAAATCCCAAAGCAGAAACACTGAGACGGAGATTATATCAGATGTTGAACTTTTCTATGTGGTAAAATGTAGATTTTTCTGTTGATATCCTACTAAGTGAGGTATGGGATTTTACTGCAGTCTACTGAAATTTAAAGTGCCAAAGTCCAATAAAAAGGGGACTTTTGTAGAACACACACAGGGTTGGGTTTTCTGCAAGTACGATCCAAACAATTTATCGGATTCGAGAAAATCAAGCTAGAATTAATAGATAGAACTTTTTCTTTTTAAACGCAGTACCGCGTTTTACCACTGTGTGTCAGTGTTCTCAAAGAGCTGTAAAGTTGAGGAAAAAGTTTTCCTGTCTGTGGTACAGAGAAAGCAGAAAGAAGAGCGTAAAGACATGTGGCTTCTGGTTTAGGTTTATGAAAGCAAGTTCTCCCAGTGGTTGGTTTCATATGGATATCACAAGACAACCCTCCAGCCTTAGAACTCGCCAGAAAACAAGGAGGTGATTCTGATCCATGGATGTAAAAAGAAGAAAAACATTTTTTATTTCTGGTGCAATATTTCAGGAAAACAAACGTTTCGAAGCTCAGTGGGAATCGGTACCAGTGAATGAGACAAATCTGTCCTGAACTGAGTTAACAAATTTTGGCAGGCTTCGACATCCGTCTCTTTTCATCACCGCCCTCCTCCGAGTCGCCGGTTACCATAGCAACTAACGAGCGACGCCTTCAATCTGTCTGACGGTCAAACCGAACAAAGCGATTTCGAGAACGATAACGGTCACGCAAATCTACCGTGTCCACGCTAATTCAAATGCTAATGCGCGTCACGTCTTACCTCCCTGAGAGCGCACGTCTCCTTGTCCCTCTGCTCCAGCAGGCTCTCCAGATGGTGGATGTGCATCTCGGCCTCTGCGAGGCGCCGCGTGCGCTCGTGCTCCTCCTCGCTGGCTTTGGACGACAGGCCTTTGCTTTGCAGCATCTCCAGAAGTTTCTTGATGGACTCGTCCCGGGCGTTGAGGGTCTGTTTCTGGGTGTCGATGCGCAGCTCCATCTCCTCCAGAGTCTTCCTTAGGAGAAACAGCTCTTTGGCTTGCCTTTCGTGTTCGCTGTGCAGCCGATGGAAGTTCTCCTCGGTGAGCTCGGCGGAGAACGGTTCGCCCGGCCGTGCCCCGCCGCAGTCTTGCTGGAACAGCTGGTTGAGGTCGCGCTGGATGCGCAGCTCGTCCTGGAGAGCCTGGATGGTCATCTGGAGGTGCTGAAAGAGACAAAGTGACACTGTAGGTTTATGACCACTAAACATTACACAGAAACATTTTGTTCCACATTTAGTTCAATTTACTGATATAATAACGTCCACTTTTTCTAAGATGATGTTCCACTAGACTTTGTGTCGTGAAGTTTGCATGGTGGAGCAGAACATGGGAGATAAAAGCCTGTGAAAATGAAGGTTGAATATGGTCCTCAGGGGTCAAACCGTGTGACAACGAGGCCTCTCAATGGTGCACAATGGCAACTGTCCCTGCCGTGCCACAGGCCATGCCATTGCTTAGCAACAGCAGATAAGATAAAGAGGAAGGTGTATACACACACACACACACACACACACACACACACACCATAAAGAGTGAATATAGGGCCTGGGGGAACGGACCAAAACGCTCACAATTTTATTGCTGGAAAGGCAAAAGATCAAAGTAGTAACAATGTGTGTGTCATTCAATCTACTTTTTTATTTTTATTTATTCGTGACTTTTTTTTGTTTTTTAAGTCGACGCATACAAGAGGAATGAGTGTGAATAATTATTTAAAAAAATAAATAAAATAAAAATTTTTATACCATGTGATTTTAATGGAAGTTTTTTTTTTTTTTTATATATATATATATTTTTTTTTTTTTTCATAGAAAATCCCAAATACCCATTATACCCAAAAGTTTGTGGACACCTGCCCATCACATGCTTTTAGTGGTGTCTTAAAACGAGGCTACAGCAAATATTCAAAAAATAAATATTAAAAAAAATTTATTAAACAGTAAAGTGAAAAAGGAAAGAAAAATTATTTTATAATTGGGCAAAAAAGTAAAAATTTATTTTTAATTGTTAATAATAATCATTTAAATTATTTATTTATTCATTTATTTAGTGTGTGCAAAAGTGTCATATATATATATATATATAATTATTTAAAT
This sequence comes from Silurus aristotelis, assembly GCF_946808225.1. Classification (NCBI taxonomy): domain Eukaryota; kingdom Metazoa; phylum Chordata; class Actinopteri; order Siluriformes; family Siluridae; genus Silurus; species Silurus aristotelis. Next base: position 2,783,584 of record NC_139597.1, on the reverse strand, counting down.
ATTTATGAGATTAGCATGAGGTATCTTTATTTAAAAAAATCTAAAAGTCGGAGGTGTAAAAGAAGAAATGTACATCTTCTAGTAGGTGTGTAAAGATATACAAAGACACATAGATGTAATAAAAGTGCTACAATAGTACTACAACAAAGAAGAAAGGCTCTTGAAACATCTCCAGGAAGCGTCTGGTCCACTTAACGAAGATAAACAAACAAAAGGGGAACCGAGAGCGACGTGCGAACGCTCCGGCTGGCATCGCCATGACGACGTAGGGCCTTCCTGTAAGTAACGGCTAACAAACAGGCGTTGAGCGTCATCCAGAGCGCGGGTCGTCTCCGGCCGTCTGTTCTGTTCTTCCGTGGTTTTTTTCCAAGCCTAAACGCTCGACCCTGAAGCGTCTTTCACTTTCGAGCACCGTTTCGAAAGAGGAAGGTGAACAAAAGAGACCGAAATAGAATGAAGACGGAGGAGAGGAGAGATAAAAAAAAAAGTGAAGGAGAGAGTGAGGAAAATAAAAGGAGATGACCGGAGAACAGATTAGGAAGAAAACAGAAGGATGAACAGACTGAGAGAAGCACAAACAGAAGGCAGATTGTCACCGGATGATTTATGCTCATTGATGCATCGAATCAGAGGCGTTGAGTCACGACGCAAAGTGTTTGTCCTTTTTTGACAATAAATGCAGCTCAGCATGACAAGGGGGTCTCACACAGGACAGAAAAATACAGGAGAGAGAGAGAGAGAGAGAGAGAGAGAGAGAGAGAGAGAGAGAGAGAGAGAGAGAGAGAGAGAGAGAGAAAGGGGGGGGGGTGTAACACCTGTAAGTATTAACCCCGGGTTCTCAGTGCTTCTTTAATTGTACCATGGAGACTGAAATCTACATTATTCATGCATCTCAGCCTGCTACTCTTATCTCTCTGTGTGTGTGTGTGTGTGTGTGTGTGTGTGTGTGTGTGTGTGTGTGTGTGTGTGTGTGTGTGTGTGTGTGTGTGTGTGTGTGTGTGTGTGAGACTGAAAGAGAAAGAACAAAAAAGACAGAGGCAGAGAGAGAAAAAGAGACAGACAGACAGAGACAGTGACAAGAAAGAAAGACAGAAAGAAAGAAAGAAAGAAAGAAAGAAAGAAAGAAAGAAAGAAAGAAAGAAAGAAAGAAAGACAGAAAGAAAGAAAAAAAGAAAGAAAGAAAGAAAGAAAGAAAGAAAGAAAGAAAGAAAGAAAGAAAGAAAGAAAGAAAGACACAGACAGAAAAAGAAAAAGAAAAAGAAAAGGAGGGAGACAGACAGACAGACAGACAGACAGACAGACAGACAGACAGACAGACAGACAGACAGACAGACAGACAGACAGACAGACAGAGAAACAAAGAAAGAAAGAAAGAAAGAAACAAACAAACAAACAAACAAACAAACAGGGAGACCGATTAAAAGAGAGAGACAGACGGAGAAAAAGACAGAACAAAATCAAGTAAGATAGCTAGAGAGAGAGACAGACAGGAAGAAAGAAAGATGGCCAGAGATAAAAAAAAAAGATAGATAAACATTCAGATAGAAAGAGAGAGAGAGCGAGAGCGAGAGAGAGAGAGAAGTACTTTCACTAGGACCGCTCACAGCTAGAAATAAACATCTCTGGATGGTGTTTCTGTCTCAGTGTCTACAGCAGTCAAAATGTAATTATTGACCTCAAAAATATGTTACAGGATGTCCTCACTAGATCTAGAAAATATCAGTCTAGACAATTATCTCACACTGATTATAAAATACTACTACTGACGTATAAAGCACTTAACGTTCTCACTCTGCAGTATCTAAATGAACTTCTGTACCAGTATGATCCTCCAAGCCTACTTAGATCAAAGGGTGCAGGCTATTTGTTGGTACCCTACATACAGAAAACTACAGCAGGGGGCAGATGTTTGTCTTACAAACCCCACAGTTATGGAACAATCAGTGATCGGGACTCAGACACAGTTTCAGTGTTCAAGTCGAGGCTGAAAACAGTTTTTTGTCAGTAGGTCTTCCTTAGGTCTTAGATCTTTCCTCTGCAGAGCCCCAATGTACACCCTGATCACACCGTATAGTGTCCTTAAACACAAACAATCAAAATAATTAACAACCTTTATTCTCTCTCTCTCTCTCTCTCTCTCTCTGTGACCTGTGTTCCTGTCCTTTCTACTCTTCGGAGGTGCCTGTTTCATCCTACATCTGGATTTAGTCCTTCTCAATATGTGTAGCTGGGGATGGGAAGCTGCTGAGCAACTCAAGAACTTTGAGAACTGATTCGGAATGTAATTCAGAACGGATTTCTAGAAATAAAATACTTTTCCCATCATTTGTCTGATTAAATCAGACTTTATAGTTTCCTTCTCCTTTACAGGATCGGGTGTGTATCCCTCACTTCTGATTGTGTGTGTGTGTGTGTGTGTGTGTGTGTGTGCGCGCGCACTGAAGAGCAGAACACGGTAGGACACTGCTCACACACTTCTCTGTAGGTTATGAAACACACTATGAGTCATGATGGCAAAGTGCTTTGAATCAATTTATTTAGGACACTGATTTCTAACACGTTCATACACACACACTGGGTATAAGTGCTTCAGTGAACGTACTTGCCCCTGCTTCCCCTGGGTGTAATTAAAACTCCACTAGGGGGCAGATCACGCCTGCACCAAAACCACTCCCCCTCTGACAGAAGCTCTTTTTTAAACCGGGATCCATCTACCCATCCATTCATCTACCTACCTAACATGCCTATTCATCTATCCATCCATCCATTACCTGTCTACCTATTTATCCATCCATTCTTCCACCACCTACCTGTCTACCTTTCCATTATTCCATCAATCCATCTATCCACCCACCTACTTCTCTACCTTTCCATGTCTCCTTCCATCCATCCATCTATCTATCCACCCACCTACCTGTCTACCTGTCCATCTCTCCATTTATCCTTCCACTCACCTACCTGTCTACCTATCCATTATTTCATCCATCCATTATGCATCCATCCACCCACCTACCTGTCTACCCATCCATCCATCCATCTATCCAACTACCAACCCATCCACCCACCCACAAAGCTGTCTGTCCGTCTGTCCCGTCTGTCTGTATTATGGCTGGATGACTAGAAACAGAACATTGTTTACCCATGATTTCCTGTTTTACAGGGGTATTAATGAGGCAAAAAAAGGCCTTGAGATGCACATCACAATGAGCAAGACCTTTAAAGCTGGGATGTTCATCAAAAGGTTGGTGAGATTTACAAAATGGGATGCGACTATAAGAAAATATCAAAAGCATCAAAAATGCCCATTTCCACCATGAGGGCAATTAAGAAGTTCAAGTATAATGTTCTGAAGGACCCGCAGGACAACACCCCTGTGCACAAAGCCAGCTCCATGAAGATCAGCTTTACATGGTTTGGAGTGGAAGATATCCGGCTCTAAAGCTCCAAACCTACTGAAGATGATGAATGTGAATGCTGACTGCACCTCCAACCTCCTCAACTCACCTACAGCAGTACCTGACTTTAATAACACCCTTGTAGCTGAATGAGCACCAAACCCCCACAAAATCTAGTGGAACATCTTCCCAGAAGAGTGGAAATGTTCAGGTTTTTTAAATGAATTTAAACACAGTCAGATCTGATTTGGTCGATTTCCAAATATTATTTCTCATAGAGTTAGAAAAGTTTTATTAGAACAGATTTCCAGGTCACGAGCTGAAAGCTGCATGATCGAGTATTTAGATCATCATCATTTTGTGATCATCACGTGAATCCTGAACACACAATACATAATATAACATTAATCCCAGAGCACAAACCGGCAACGTCATTCCCGAAAACAAGCTGAAGGAACATGACTGCTCAAGAGAGGAAAAGTAGGACTGCACACGAGAGAGAGAGAGAGAGAGAGAGAGAGAGAGAGAGATGAGGTGAATCAGAAGAAAAGAATGAGAGCAGCAAGGCACAGAGATGAATATAAAAAGACAGAAAGAAAAGATCTGAAGATTTGAAGACCTTTATGAATCCGAGAAAACAAACTCTGAAGTTAACCTGATTCACTATCTGCCTGTCCATTGTGTGTGTGTGTGTGTGTGTGTGTGTGTGTGTTTGTGTTAGTTAAAGAGAGACAGAGAGACAGAGAGAGAGAGAGAGACAGAGAGAGAGAGAGAGAGAGAGAGAGAGAGAGAGAGAGAGAGAGAGAGAGAGAGAGAGAGATGGAGATGGAGATGGAGATGAATGAAAAGCCTCAGAGCCGGAGTAGCATGGCGTCGTCTCTGGGGTTTAGGGAGTCGCTATCGTGACAAGGCAGAAAAGACAGCGCAGAAGTGGAAATTCTGAGAGGTGTGTGTGTGTGTGTGTGTGTGTGTGTGTGTGTGTGTGTGTGTGTGTGTGTGTGTGTGTGTCTGAGAGAGAAAGCAAGAATATATCCTTGAGTAGAGGTTTAAAAATAGAAGCAGTATGAACTGCACACACTGTGATAGAAGCATGGCATGAGTGTGTGTGTGTGTGTGCGTGCGTGCGTGCGTGCGTGCGTGCTAAACAGGGATGCACACGTCAATACTGAACTCCGCTACCAGATCAGATATGACGCTCTGTTTAATTACTTTTTTATAAACCAATTCATTTTTATCTGTTTGTAAGAAACTCACTGTGTTCAGGTTTTTATCCTTTTATTTACACTTTTACATAAATATTCATTATATTTGATTCAATAAAAATAAAATCTCCAACATGTTACAGAGGGTCATATCATATATGGTGGAGATCAATTAAAAAAAGAAAAAAGCTGGAAAGAAAAGAAAAGTAAAACAGTACAGAACAGGAAAGGAAAGGAAAGGAAAGGAAAGGAAAGGAAAGGAAAGGAAAGTTCTTTATTTTTACTAAACACCTCAAAAATGATGGAAGTGTAATGACTGGATGTTTCTTTCTCAAGGAGACTTCATTAGGAAGAAATTTTGCCATAGTCATCACTCGCTCACACACTCGCTCACACACTCGCTCGCTTACTCACAGTTTATAATCTGTTTATTTGTGTAAAACTGCGTTGGCACAATATCTATATATGAAAGCACATTAAATGAATATATCTGTGTTGAGCATGTGTTGAACTGTCCTGTTAACACCCTGAAGTGAAGGTTTAAAATCTCTTCTGATACTCAGAGCTCTGAAACTGTTATATCAGGAATAAAGGGGTTTAAAGCATTGAATATCAGAGTGAGATATGAGGACGTGTAACTCTCCTGATTTTACTCTAAGGCAAAAAAAAAAAAAACATTCTGTACAAGTATGAGCCTGCACAATCCTCTCACTCTTTCACTCTCCACCCTTTCAGCACTTTTCACTCTGTTAGGTCATCGCTCTCGTTCATCTCTCTCCTTCACTTACGACCCCCCCCACCCCCCGTGCCTCCTATCCTGGCTCGACCCATCCTCAGGCTTTCCATCCATTTCCTCTGTTCCGTCTCTCCTCAGGGCTCCAGAAGATGACATTTAACTAAAGAACAGATGGAGGCCCCCTGCCTGTAACCCCACCCCACCCCACCCCACCCTCCTGACACACTGCTGGACGCTGATTCTTCCACATTACTGCCGGATGACGCTGAGATCTCAGAACAGGTTCGGAGCCATTCTGGAAACGAGCCATTTTCACGAGTAAACAACAGATTTTTCTTTCACATTTCTATCACAGGGAAAGATTTCCAGAGATTTCAACTGTACAGCAGGATGTGGAATATAACATGTTGCCTCTCAGTCCCATTGCACCCCCAACCACAATTTAGATTTATTTATTTATTTATTTATTTAACACACGAGTAAAACCAAGGTATATATGGGAATATGGGAAGTAACCAGATACGATTTATTTCTATAAAATCATTGGATATTTGATATGTAGATGGATTTCTCGCCACTAAACCGTTTCTCGAAGCGCGTTCTCTACGTGAATATGACGCATCGCAACGCTACGGAGGCCGAGGCGTGTCCTAAAAGTCACGCAGAATACAGATTAACATGGCAGAGGTAGAGCTGTAACTTCCTACAGACACAACAGGAAAAGAACGTCTGGTTTTATTGCGTCTTTGTTCTTCATTTTCCTTTGCACTACAGAGGCGTTTGTGTAAAAGGGGCCATGCGTTAGAAGTCAGAAGACACAAGTAAATTAATGATTTGCTGTTTATTATGCCGTACCTGTACTACTGTAACGATACTGTAACAATCTGTACAATATTGAAATGCATAGAATTTTTTCATTGCGTCATAATTAACAGTGTTGACTCGAATCTAAATCGTATCAGTAGCTGCTTCATATGCATCTTTTAATTATCGTAGCTATGCATCACAGCTAAAGTATCGTAGCTGTGCAAATCGCATCACCTCAGCCACACGTCCTATTCATCATGCTCATGTTTTTATCGAGCAGTTCAAATGTGGTGCCTTTGAGTCCAATTCTCTCATACTGACCACTGGATGTTCAACATGGACCTCATGGTAAAGAGTCTCTGAGGATCTAAAAATTAGAATTGTTGCTCTCCACAAAGATGGCCGAGGCTGTAAGAAGATCAGAAACACCCTGAAACTGAGTAACAGTACAGCAGTCAGGGTCATACAGAGGTTTTCTGAGACGAGTTCCACTCAGAACAGACCTCACAAGGGTCCATCAAAGAAGTCGAGTCCTCGTGCTGTGCGTCAGGTGCAAAAGCTGCTTCAAAAAACAGACATTTGTCCATTTAAGTTGGTTGTTAAATAAGTGGACACCGTATGCAAACAGTGTTCGCTTAAAGAAACTGTATTAAAACCCTGTACGTACTATTAGACGATTTATAAGTAGTGGCTAAATCGTTAATTCTCACCCTCTTCTCTTCCTCCTTCATTCTCTGAATTTTTCTTCGCTGGACAGAGAGGATTCTGCGAGGCCAGCGCCCACACATGAAGTGTTCAAGGAATGCTTAGCCACAAGGGCGAAAAGGAGAGCGGAGGAATTTGCCGGAGATTTCCACCCAAGCCGCTCAAGACCCGTAGCTATAATGAGAACCGAATGAACCTCGTAGAGGGCAGAGGAGTGGGTGGTTATGGGAGTCGTGTTGTAACAAAACCGAGACGCTTTAAACTCGGATCTTTTATAATCTTCACTGTGCCCTTGCACGATTACATAAGCACATGCGTGTAGAATGGAGTACATTTCCCGTCCGGAAGTAGGTACGCATCACGTCAACTTTTTTTCCGATCGTGTAACGCGAATGACAGCGATTTTCTCGATCTCTTTGAAAAACCACAAAACCACAAGGTGCACAAGATCGACATCTGATGCTCTCCTTCAACTGAGTGAGCTCCACAGAACTCATTAATAAACCATTAATTATATTTGCATGAATGTAACAGCCGTATCAGAAAACACAATGGTCAACGAGTGCAGTGCAAACAGAAGAGTGTCAGGTTCGCCTAGCACTGTATTCCACTTCCTGTCTTTACTCCTTTATGCAATTGTTACGTTCAAATTCCTGATTATAAAATATCGATTTCGCAGCGGCAGCAAACGGCAAAATTGAGTGAAAAAGTTAGTCGATAACCAAAGTGCGATTTCCAGGGTCCAATCACTGGCAATTTTATATACAATTAACATCACACCAATTCAAATACATTTACAATAAAAGGTCGACCGATTCATCGGCACCGATAGTCGATCGCTTGCATTATTGCCAAAATCCGTACCGATAGTTTTTCCGGCTCGCATCCATTACTGGAGCGACTGAGAAGGTCCGCTGTCATTGCGAGAGCGGCCCCTAGAGGCGACTCACTGATGCTAAGTGATACATAGATTATATTTATTTTTCATAATTTATTAATTACATCATTATATAAATTAATATTCAGATTTATTTCATTTAGCACATTTTCATAATTCAGTGCTGCAATTTTACATAGTGTTTTTTTTTTATTTTTAATAAGTATCCATTTTAAAAACAGTTGATTTGAACTCACAACCTTCTAACAACCTCTTCCTTATAAAGTATAATTATAAAGACACCGAGAACAATAGAGATGACAATACTTATCAAGATTTGTGAAGGTCTGATTCATACAGAATCTAAAAACTGGTGGGCGGAGCAATTCTAGAGAAGATACATCTTAAGAACAAAAGTTAGTGGACACCTGACCATAAGATCGGTATGTGCTTCTTTGAATGTCCCCTTTCACATTTAGTCTCCATTTGGTGTTATAATAGCCTCCACTCTTCTGGGAAGATGTTCCACTAGATTTTGTGAAGATTTGTGCTCATTCAGACACAAGGGTGTTCAGTGTTCAATAGGGTTGTGATCAGAGCTCTACAAAAGGAGATCTTTCACTCCAATCCATTTGAACTAGATCTTCATGGAGCTGGCTTTGGGCACAGGGACGTTGTCATGTTGGAACAGATTTGGGTCTCCTAATTCAAGTTGAGTAAAAAATTTCGCTATACAGTTGTGCACCTCTGAGTTTGTTTTACCGTTTGGTGAGAAATCACGTGTGAAAAAGTCAAATGTCCCAATAGGTTTGGCCATTTAATGTTTTTCACAATAAATATTATATTGTCATATGGTCCAGACCTAGAACATCACAAATATATACAGGTTTAGAGTTTGAAAATATTTCTTATTTAATATTATTTCTATAGAAAGTAACAGGTAGTTCAATGCCTCGGGTACATTAAGTGAAACCGAGGTGTCAATGTACCCATTAATATCAAAATGACACGACAAGCAACTTTCACAATCATGTCTGCGTGTCAGATGAGCTTCTGGTGTGTTTGCAACATCATCCTCTGAGAGCTGGAGTCACCTTTCACCTAAAGCAGCACACGCTGCAGGCTGAGCTCTCAATTTCCTACCACACAGTGAGCTCCTTCAGACTGTCCGGCTGAGACGGACACATCACAAGAAATGAAACGGATACACTGATCCTCATCCACCTGTAATAATTTGTGCCTGTGCCCGTCCATCTCTTGTCGATCTCATTTGCATAAATCGACAAAAATTAACAAATACAACATTTAAAAAAAGATTAGAAAGGTGCTTTATACTTGTCTTACACACTTGTACAGCACAGTGAAATTCTTTCTTTGCATATCCCAGCAATGTGAAGAAGCTCAGGGTGAGACTGCAGGGTCAGCCAACGAAATAGCGCCCCTGGGGCACAGAGCGTTAACTGCCTACAAGTCGGGGCTTGCCACCAGGAACATGTATATTTAAGCCCTACCTGGAATAGTCTGTAGTCTCCTCATGCTTTAAACTATCCATCATTGTTCCTGTCCCGAAGAAACGCACCTGCCTCAACGACAACTGCCCGGTAGCCCTGACCTCAGAAGTGATGAAGTGCTTTGAAAGACTGTTCAGAGTTTCCATCACTGCCTCACTACAGGACACTCTGGATCCTTTACATTTCATTTACCACCAAAACCGATCTACTAAGGATGCCATTGCACATCATCTTCACACACCGACGAGCCACCTGGACTGCAAAAAAAGGAACCACGCGAAAATGCGGTTTGTGGACTACAGGTCCTGGGACTCACCCGTGTCGATAGAGCTCTAACTTCCTGACAGACAGACAGACAGACAGACAGACAGACAGACAGACAGACAGACAGACAGACAGACAGACAGACAGACAGACAGACAGACAGACAGACAGACAGACAGACCACAAGCCGTACAGGTGGACAAACACAACTAATCCTCGCTCACTATCAGCACTGAAGCTCCTCAGGGTTGTGTTCTGAGCCCCCTCCTGTACTGACTGTAAACATATGACTGTGTGGCCCCTTCCAAATCCACCACCATCAAGTTTGCTGTGGCCACTGTTGTGGTGGGCCTGATCTCCAACAAGGATGAGACGGCCTATCTACAGGCAGTAAAAAAAAAAAAAAAAAAAAAAAAACAACAATGGATTATTTTCTCTGTTGCGTTCAGGGAAGCGCTTCGGTTCCTTGAAGGCAAACACAGAGAGAATGAGGGGGCGCTCCTTCTCGCAGGCCTTTCGGAGTTTAAACCAGGAAACACCCAGCAACTAGAACCTTTCCTTTCTTGCACAATTACCTTGCACAAACTGCACTGGACGGGGCACAGCACTTTAACATTAGCACATGGACACTTTAGTGGCAATCACACTGGGACACTTTAATCTGAACTTCTGCTCATATCAGTCATATACACGTTTATCTAATTTGTGTATAAATATATTGTGTATATAAATTATATCATTTTTAACCCTTTCTTTCCCTATTCTGTTTATACTTTCAATATACTTTATTTATCTGTTTTTATATTCTATTTCCCAAGAAGCATTTCACAACATGTCGTACTCGATATGACTTTATTCTTTAAATTCCTGAAGTTATCATAAGATGTTCTAGAAGTCATCTAGCAATAAAATAAGTGTTTTTGATTGGAAATATTCAAATCTCGAAAGTATAATGAAAATATAAATGGGGGCAAATGTAAGGATTTGAACGTTTGAAGACGTTTAAACATGTTATTAGGCATGAAGTCACACACTTACGAGCTCAAGAAGGATACGTTTACAGCATTTGTTAGATGCCGTTATCCAGACCGACGTATCATTCGTACTTGAGCGGTTGAGGGTCAGGGGCCTTGCTAAAAGGGCCAACAGTGGCATATTAGTGGTGCTGGGATTTGAACTAATGACATTTTCTGGGAAGAGAGGTCCAATTTCCTATTTCATTAGGGAGCAAGATGGAGAAACAGACACAACACCTGCTGTATTTTAGATACGTGAAGGTTTTTTTAAACCTGTATCGAGAGATCATTAGAAACCTTGTGTACAGAGAGGCAGGGAGCGAACCTGACCCGAAGCAAGCTGGAATAAGTTCAAACAGGATTCCGCACACATTCCAGGGACTGTTCAGGGCGGGGCTGAATTTTGTCCATGCTGAGAGTGCAGCAAAGCTTTCCAAGAAGCTCACCCAACACTCACATTTATATCATATCAGTCAGAGACGCTGTACCAAAAGTGGCCAAAACTGTGAATATTACATTTTTATGTTTAAATATATTTTATTTATTTTAAATTTAAACAAACTTCTTCAATTGGTATTTTGGACTGCATTTATTTGTATATTTCCACGCACACATACACACCTCCACCCGTCCATTTCTGTCTAAAAAAAATTAATAAATAAAAGTCAATAACACTACTAGTAAACACCCTGAAAGTGGGCGGGACTCCTGCTGCTCGAGAGGAAGCTTTGAGCCAATCACAGGGGCTTAATCTTAATGCAGTTTGTCAGAGGGACCATCTGCATGACCAGCAGGGATCTGAGAAGTGGGTAGAGAAGTGGACAGACCTGTCCTGCTGTATTTAAGCTCTCATCTTCACCACGCGTGAAGAAAAGGAAGAAAGAAAAACCCTGATCGGCGATATGGGAAAAGCCTTAGAAGAGCACTTTCACTTAGAGAGAACATTAACCTCAGCGTGGTGAGACTGACTCTGCTTCATGACACATACCTCCATGGATTTATCATATCTGTGCACAAAGCCAGCTGCATGAAGATCTGCTTTACATGGAGTGGGCTGGTAGATCTTCGGTGGCCTTCGTCATCTCACCTACATCAGTACCTGACTTTACTAACACCCTAATGTGGTTGATGAACATAAAAGTTCTTCTCAGAAGAGTGGAGGGAATTATAAGAACAAATTGGCACCGTACTTATGACCAGGTGTCTGCAAACCTTTGGCGATTATAGTGTAGGTGCAGGCGTATAGATGTTCCTAATGAAGTGCCCAGTAAATGTATCTAAAGCACATCAGGTTCAGGTAATCAAATAATAAGTGGAAAAAAGCCGACACAGCATTTTCTAAGCAATCACTCCCATCAGCATTTCTTCACATCTGTCTTAGGTAACAATATGAATGGTGCCTGATGATCATAATGATTCTGTCTGAATAATAAAAAAAAAGAAAATCTCTTGCAGCTGACTCTGATTTCTCCCCTCTCCTTCCAGCTTTTCCTCATTTTCCACTTTTCATTCCGCACCTTTATCACGTGACCACGGTGTATGTGAGGGTGTGTCTCCCAGAGAGAAGCTCCTCCTAGTCCTGCAGTGAACAAGAAAAAAAATATGACCGGACTCGACTTCTCCTCACTCGGACTCGACTTCTCCTCACTCGGACTCGACTTCTCCTCACTCGGACTCGACTTCTCCTCACTCGGACTCGACTTCTCCTCACTCGGACTCGACTTCTCCTCACTCGGACTCGACTTCTCCTCACTCGGACTCGACTTCTCCTCACTCGGACTCGACTTCTCCTCACTCGGACTCGACTTCTCCTCACTCGGACTCGACTTCTCCTCACTCGGACTTCCCCTCATTCATAATACACATATTCATCTGTATATTATATTTTTATTCATAGTGTATATATATATATATATATATATATATATATATATATTCATCTGTATATTCATAGTACATATACATCTGTAAATTACTGTTTATAATCCTATATTCAATTCTATTTAATTTATGTAAATCGTGTAACACCATATATCCTGCACTTGCTGTTATTGCACTCTGGTTAGAACCAAACTGCATTTCGTTGCCTTGTACTTGTACATGTGTAATGACAATAAAGTTTAATCGAATCTTATCTAATCTCAGACTCCGACTTCTCCTCACTCAGACTCCGACTTCTCCTCACTCAGACTCCGACTTCTCCTCACTCAGACTCCGACTTTCCCCCACTCAGATCCAGTACGAAGTGAAAGAGAACCGAAAGTAAATGTTTCAGCTACAGAGTTGTGGAGAAAAAAAAATAACAAGAATGTCAAATGTTTGCATTTCCCTCATCCTACCAACTGTAGCAGGAGGGAGGTGTAGAGAGACAGGGGGAGAGAGAGAGAGAGAGAGAGAGAGAGAGAGAGAGAGACACGCGAAAATAGATAGCCAGACAGACAGACAGTAAACGACAATGTAAGAGAAAAAAAACCCACAGAGTAAAATAGAAGGACAGATAGACAGAAAGTGAGAGTGAAACAGAGAGAGGAAGAAACAGACAGACCGACCGAGAGTAAGTGTGTGTGTGTGTGTGAGAGAGAGAGAGAGAGAGAGAGAGAGAGAGAGAGAGAGAGAGAGAGAGAGAGAGAGAGAGAGAGAGAGAGAGAGAGAGAGCAGGTGTTCCACACGACGATGTTACACATATAAATGATAAGTTCTTATGATCATATTATCAAATCTGACATTTGTAGGGTTTTTTTTTTCTGTGAATCTTTAAACCTGTTCCATGTGAACATCTGTTTATAATCTAAGAGGGTGTGGAGTGAAAAAAATAACTGCAGTGGTTGAAAGTTTCACAAAGCTGAGAGATAAAGAGAGGAACAGAAAGGAGAAGATGCGGCAGAAGATATCAGAGATCCAGAACAGCTGGAGAAAACCACAGCCTGCTCCATGCTACAGAAGACACAGAGACTAGATACACTGTAGAGCCAAAAGTATTAGGACAACCCCACCCCCCACCTTAGAAACTACAAAAACCTGTGTGTGTGTGTGTGTGTGTGTGTGTGTGTGTGTGTGTGTGTGTGTGTGTGTGTGTGTGTGTGAGAGTGTAGATCAGTCTCTCTGTACCAGGGGCCATGTCCTCCATGACTAGGCTTTCTGTTATAGGGTTGAGTTGCTGCCAGTAGTGCCCAGGGACAATGACAGTAATTCACTCACACACACACACACACACACACACACACACACACACACACACACACACACACACACACACACACACACACACACACACTTTAACTGGTTCTAGTGGCTTGAGTGGTACAACTTTATTGTGCCCAATAAAATTATTTCCTTGTCTATAGAGTTAATTAGAAGTTGCACATTATCTGTCACACCACTGTGCTGTTTATCATAATGTCTCAAATCTGATTGGTCTAACGGTGTTCATTTGCATTATATAATAAAAGACACAAAAATAGAGTGTACATGGAGTGTAATCTTGAGTGGAAGACCTCCTGCTGTACAGCTCCAACCCTATTGAACACTTTCTGAACCCCAGGCCTCCTCACCCTATATTAAGTTTTGAAACTGCTCTAACATAAGTGATAACAGGTGCCAAAAGACAGTTACTGCAACTATAAATAGATAAAAAAAAACATATGCTTTAATCATGCATTAATAAATGAAGATCTGCCAAGTTAAGTTCTACAAGCGACTCACGCCATCATTTGATCGATTCCTTTCCTAAAACTGCACCACGTTTTATTTCCTAGTAAATTTGTATCCGGGCCAAACATGAGACGAGATTTTATCGGATCCGACACTGAGGTGATCTCGTCTGATGATTCTGCTTAATCAGACTGGAAAAAACGAATGTTTAGAAACCCGCCGCCGGATTCGGGCCCAACACCAACACACTTCTGACTGCACACGGTTACCATTAGCATATTTTCCATTACACACGTTCCCTTACTTTACATCATGAGAACGAAAACCGGATAAAAACAACACGGAAAAAAAAAGAGCACGGATTCTGAAAGAAAGAAAGAAAGAAAGAAAGAAAGAAAGAAAGAAAGAAAGAAAGAAAGAAAGAAAGAAAGAAAGAAAGAAAGAAAGAAAGAAAGAAAGAAAGAAAGAAAGAAAGAAAGAAAGAAAGAAAGAAAGAAAGAAAGGATTGAGAATGAGAAAGGGGAAGAAGTGAAAGAGAGAGGGAAAGAAAAAATTAAGATGTAAATAAGAGAAATAGAGTAATGGAGAAATAAAAAAAAAGATAAAGAGAGGTAGAGAGAAAGAGTATGAAAAAATGAGAAAGTGTTGCGTGTAAATGAGAGAGAAAAAAAAGAAGAGAAAGAAAAGGAGAGAAAGGGGAGAGAAAGAATGAGAGAGATAGGAGAGAGACAAGGAGAGAGAAAAAGAGAGGGAGAGAGAGAGAGAGAGAGAGAGAGAGAGAGAGAGAGAGAGAGAGAGAGAGAGAGAGACTGAGAGGAAGAGAGAATGAAAAAGTGGAGTGTAAATGAGAGAGAGATTGAGAGAGGAGATAAAGAAAGAAAATAAGAAAGTAAGAACAAAAAAGGAAAAGGAGAGAAAGAGAGAGAGAGAAGGAGAGATAAAGGGAAAGAGCGCTTCTAAAAAAGGTAGAAAAGTGCTTTATACTCGTCACATTTCCCAGAGATGTTTGAAAGCCGGGGGTCAGAGTGCAATGGCAGCCATGATACAGCGCCCCCTAGAGCACAGAGGGTTAGGGGCCTTGCTCAAGGGCCCCAAGAGTGGCAGCTCGGGGATACCGGGGCCTGAACCCCCGACCTTCTGAGCTCCCTCTTTAGCACAGGAGGTTGACAGATCGCATATTTTGACTTTATTCTTTTGCGCGTTGAGGCGATGAAACAAACCGCTTGTGCTACTGCTGCTAGCGAATACGTTCACGTGTCACGGTTCACAAATCGCATTGTTCTCTGCTCTGTTTATTAATAAGTTCTTCCTTCTGCTCAGGATTTCTTTGTGGATCCTCATCGGTTTGTTTTTCTTTCTCCATGTTTTTGACAAACTCCCAGCGCTTTTTTCTCAGTTAGCCACGCCCACTTATTTACATTAAAATTATACATGGAAATGAAATTTTAAAAAACTGTTATGGTTGAAGATGTCTTGCGCAGTAGCGATACATACCCGTTTCTCCTCCCGGTGCACGTGTCCATCTGCACTAAACACGTCTGGTCAGTAATCTGACCCCGAGTGATGGCGCGTTGGCCCTCGCAGCGGCAGGAGCTAAATAAAACGTCACGACGTGATGACATGGTGATGGATTAAATCCAGTAGCCCGGAGCTCAAAATGCTAACACAGACCATATCTTCACCTCAGACGTCAAGTCACCTGAACAAGTCCCCGTTAGTTCCTTTTGAAGGAAGTTCCTCTTCAAAGCTCGTCAACTCAAACTAACCTTTCCTACGCAAATTCGTTGCTAAAAAAATATCACGTCGAAGTGGTAGATAAAACAATTACTGTCTCACGCTGAGAGTAACGAGTGAAGTGGGAGTTTTTTTAAGAGCGCATGAAGACGGAAAGGTGTCCTCGGTCCGTCTGATCTGGCGACATTCCAGAATCAAACAGCGCGAGTTGGTAAAAACACACTCCTCTGAAAAGTGCCCGTTACATAACCGACAACTCGCACAAATTCTTTCCCAAACAAAAACATCTGCGACCGGATTTTTTTGACCAGAAGAATAAAAAAGGAACAGTGTCAGGGAAGTTATAGAATCAAGCTATTTTTCCGGGTTGATTTAAAGACCTTACCTGCGTTTCGTCCTGCACCACACGGAACTGCTCCTTCCACACGGCCATCTTGGAGACCTCGTCCTTGCGCAGGGCGCGTTCCTTCTTCAGCTCGGGGCTCCAGAATGTCTTGATAGAGTTCATGGACGAGCTGAGCTTGCTCTCCTTGACGTCCACTTCCTTGCGCAGAAGTTCGTTCTCGCGCAGGACTTCTTTCAACTGCGCCTGGAGGTCTATGATGGTGTTGTCACGGGCCTGGCGCAGCGAGTGCGGCACAGTCGAGGCCATGGCCGCAGGCACGTGGTGATCCCCGAAGGCAATAGAGTCGCTGGCGATGTTGGGGCTGCTGCCCGCCACGGTGGCACGCGTGCCGTAGGGAAGCCGGGCGCCCGGGCGGCCCAGGGTCATGGTGCTCTTCGGCAAATCCGAGACCGAAGCGGGGACGGTGGCGTCGTTGTCGCTCAGGTAGGTGGGGCCCGAGGTGGCGTAGGCAGCATTCAGAGACTGGATGTTCTCCATGGAAAGCGTTTTGCCCCCTGCGCCACCTGTGCTGTTATTGCGCCGGTGGCCCAGGCGAGGGGAGCGAGGCAGGCGTGGAGAACGCCCAGGGCTCTGATTGTCCTCTGGTTTACCCACTGACCGGGCGCTACCGTACATCTCGGCGGAGCTCTGGGTACGGGGGCTGAAAAACCTGTTTGAAGATCTCAAAAAAAAAAAGGTGGTTCAGGTGATCCTCGGGGCTTAACTACACAACAAGAACCAACGTCTCATGTTTGGAGTTCCTGCCTGATTAAATTCGATGACTTGGATCTGCACTCCACAGGGTTCTCATTGGCTTTAGTGCATTAGCTGTTGCTTCACCCAGGATTAGAGAACGCCGTGACCTGCAACAGAGAAAAAAAACAATCAAAATCTGAGAGAAACATTGATAGAAAACTATACGGACATCATGTTCGTATACGCAGTGCTACTGTCAGTCCTGTAGTATATGTGTGTGTTTTGTTTTTCCTCTCAGGCTGGAGCTAATGAACAGCTCTGGCATAATCAGCCTTTTAACTTCCTTCTCTGGTATCTCGATGTGGGTCGCGCGATGCCTGGGCGCGTCCACTTGGCCTTAATGCTCGATTCTGTACTAATTCCATACCTACACCGATTTATTGCTCTAATCGGGGTCCACACAAACACCAACATACATCCTTATGTTCCAAGGCTAGAATTGCAAAATTCCAAATTCAAGACTGGCAACTTTCCATGGGACTTATATGGAAATATACAAAATTGCAGGTTAGCCAATAACTTTTTACTTAAATGTTGTCTTGGTTGTAAATGCAATTTTGGTCGAATTTCTGCCATGCACATTCATCAATCGCATGCACACTTACTGCAGGGTTACTGAGGCCACGCCCCCTACAGTGACACGTGTCGTTTCCTGAATCCTGCACGCACAATATCGATGGAAATGTCAATCTTGGCGAGGATTCGCGTAAATTACATAAATATTACATACATCTACGTGTACGCTTTCCTTGCGCTGTAGCTAATTAGCTGTAGCTACAATAATTGTAAGTAGCTGTAGCTAATTACAAATCAAAAATTCATGTTTGTATAATGATACAGTTGAGATCAATTTCCACAAATTCCCATAAGTTCCTGTAAATTGCCTTAAATTCCTACTTGGAATATTTCCAAAATTCCCCAAGACGAAAATCCCATTGAAAGATTCCAAAATTTTTTCCAACCCACAAATGAATTAGAATTAACCCCGTTAAAGCCTGCGTAGATTTTGCGTTTTTGAACGAATGCTACGACTGCAGTGCAATCTGATCCAAAACCACGATCTATGGCGCTATCCGACTTTTCCCAGAGTATGATCGCTGCGGCGCTAGGGACGTTCTTCGTAACCATGGAGACAAATAAGACGCTACGTGGGTATGACGACAGTACTTTTACAATTCTTCAGCTTGTAAAATTATTTTCGATCTCACTGAACCATGAAGAAGAAGAAGAACTCCATAGGTCACGTTACCGTTGTCGTACGCGTCGGTATAATCCGACGTGCATTTAGATCAAAGAGGGGCTTGTTTGTAAGGAGTTCGGCACTGGTTTAGCAAACAGCCTTTTGTTTCACGTGTTTATTTCGGTTGAAAAAAATGAAACCCTTCATTGTGCTTTGTGTTGTGCGTCGCTGCGTCATGTGACTTCGTATGACCAGAACGACTTTTTGTACTTTTTATATCTAAGAATAGTATGTATTGTTAGAACTGGAACCGTGCCTGAAGGAAACTCGGATGTACGGTAGTTCTGATCTCTCCAGCGTATTACTGTGTGTTTGGAGAGAAAAAGAGAAAAAACACTATTACGACACGTTGCTATTTGCACACTTGTCGAGACGAATGTTTACATGTACAGTATTTATTACATTTTATACACAATCCATGTGCACGAGCTTCCGTGCCGTACTGATCGGTGCTTCAGGGTCACTGTGTTTAATGTTTTTGACAATACATGTGTCTACACAAAATTCACGTTTCGGTAGGTACCTCGGGTTTTTAAATGGATGTTTAACGCTCAAATCGTCTCACGATTATAGGCAGCGAGATCACATTATGTTCCACTCATTCAGATAGAACTCTGACTCATGTCTGGATTATGGGGGGGTCGAGCCTGGGTATCGGCAAGAGTGGAAGCTCGTGGCAGCTTGGCGATACCGGGTCTTGGACCCCCGACCTTCTGATCAGTAACCCAGAGCCTGTATCACTGCTAAACCTGCCCTGTGATCGCAGCTTCCTAACATCAAGTTTCACTAGGTATACCTAATAAAGTGGAAAGTAACGGGTATGTCTTTTACAACAGAATGATAATGCATTTGGACAAACAATTATGATGAGCAGCCTGAACTACTATCCTACTATCCTATTGGCTGTTACAGAAAACCAATCAGCACCTTCTGACCAATCAGAATTGAGCTGTCGAGTACAGTACACCTCTGAAATCCACTATATTGCCAAAACTATTGGGACACCTGACTTTTCCAGACATATGTGGTTCATCTCTAAAACCTTGACCACAAAAGGAGACCCAAACCAGTTCCAGCACGACATTGGCTCAGTACAGAAAGCCAGCTCCATGAAGATATGCTTCACATGGTTCGGAAGTGTGTGGAAGATCTCCTGCTATAGAGCTCTGACCTTCAACCCTATTGAGCCTCAACACCTTACCTACATCAATACCTTTAGCACTTCTCCACAAAGTCTAGTAGAACACCTTTCCAGAAGAAGGATCCTTTCATTTAGAGGTGCAGTCATCAATCACACACAGACCACAAAAACCTTCTAGATAACACAAGAGACCAGATATCTATTTTTTACTATTGCATAGGTGGTAGCTGATCAGTCAAGGCACTGGACTTTGGCTCTGAAGGTTGTGAGTTTGAATCCCAGCCACACCACCCTGGGCCCCTGAGCGAGGCCCCTAAACCCCCATAGATAAAATGTAAGTCACTCTGGATAAAAGCGTCTGTCAGCGTCTGGGTTCAACTCGAGTTTCTCGAACATTGACTGCGGGATCTGACTTTATCTCGGAGCAATTATCGAAAGCTTGAACAACAACACGTTATCAGGACGCTCGTTTTCTCCGGGGGCATCTGGGTCAACCGATCAATCAACGTTTCTCATACCTGCTGTGAGAATGGATGATCTTTTCTGCAGACCCGAGAGGTCCTGCTCCCTGACTGTGTTTGCTCTAATTAGGTCACTATTATCGGTAAATGGCGACACACACACACACACACACACACACACACTCTAAACACACACACTTGAAACGTGTCAGATAAACAGGAATGGTGAAATCCAGCAGGAAGGTCAAGAGATTCAAAAATGAGCTTCTGAGACACTTTATTTCTATCCTGTAGATAACTAGCTGACCTTATAAATAAATAAATAAATAAATAAATAAATAAATGAATGAATAAATGAATAAATGAATAAATAAACGAACAAACAAATATAGATTGGAATGTGCTTTTGCCCATACACTACTTAAAACTTGTCTGATAATCAGGAGTGGTGAAATAGAGCAGGTGGTCAGCACTGTAACCATGTCAAGATCAGAGAGCAGAGAGAGAGAGAGTGAGATCGGACAGGACATCTGTTTGAGAGTGAGATCGGACAGGACATCTGTATTAAAGAGCGAAATCGGACATCCGTATGAGTGAGCAAAATCCGCCAGGACGTCCACATGAGCGAGCGAGATCAGACAGGATGTCTGTGAGAGAACGAGATCGGTCAGGACGTCCACATGAGCGAGCGAGATCAGACAGGACATCAGTAGGAGAGAGCGAGATCGGACAGAACCTTAATAGAAAGTAAGAAAATCCACAAAGCTAATAACCCTGACATCGAATGTGTTTTCCCCCAAAATGATCTTCCACACACATTTCTTGCGTGTCAGCTGCCCCTCTGTGCCACCCCCCTGAACTTACCCCCCTGAACTTATCCCCCCTGAACTTACCCCTGAACTTACCCCCCTGAACTTATCCCCCCTGAACTTATCCCCCCTGAACTCACCCCTGCTCTATTCAGACTAAAATAATAATAATAATAAAAAACTCAAAGGAACCTGTTGATTCAGATGAAGTACAGGCCTCTTCTCTGCTCACTTCTTCACACACAAGATGAACTTGTTTCCTCAAGCAAAGTGAATACAAATAAATAAAGAAAAATAATAAATAAGTTAATAGATAAACAATAAAATGGGGCTAGCACACACTCCAGCGGTTACAGCTGGGGAGGGAAAGGAGGGGGAGTAGGGGGTGTTGGGGCTGGAGTTGGTAGGAGTTGGGTGGGGGTCTGCTGAGGATAGGAGGGGGGGTGTTGGGGGCGATGTCAAGTTGGGAGAGAGGGGGGGGGGGGTGGAGGTGGAGAGGGGGGGGGGTGGAGGTGGAGAGGGGGGGGGGTGTAGGGGGGGAGAGGAGGTGTGGGGGGGGAGAGGAGGTGTGGGGGGTGTAGGGGGGAGAGGGGGTGGGGGGTGTAGGGGGGAGAGGGGGTGGGGGGTGTAAGGGGGAGAGGGGGTGGGGGGTGTTGATTAGCCGAGCTACGGCTTTTCTACAGCTGGCTTTTAAAAAAGGCGGAACTCCGCCGTGTCGGAAATGTAAATAAAAATAATCAGAGGCTCGGAGTCAGACTCAGACTTAGACTCAGAGTCAGACTCAGGGCTCTTCCCTCTCTAAAAGACGAGAAAAAGAAAGGAAAGAAAAGAGGGTGGAAAAAAGGCTGACACCGCCTGGATACACCGCGACTCCTGTTACTCCTCCTGATTTAATCCCCTGTAACACACATCCATGACACCGCTATGACTTTAGCCTAGATGTAGAGCTCCAGAGCGGTCAGGAATACCCGGGAGAGCAGTCAGGAATACCCGGGAGAGCAGTCAGGAATAACCGGGAGAGCAGAATCGTATCCTGGTGTCGAGCTTTTATGTTTTCGCCTTTTTTCCCTTCCTCTGGTTCCTCTGGTTCCTCCTCCTCCTCCATTGCTCTCTTACTCACTGGCGCAACAGCATTTTCTACACAACAGCGCGACGAATTCCGGCTTCTTTCCTGCACACTTTCTACACACAATCACTCCATAAATCACCTCCAGGGACATGTTAGTGGACATGTTAGGGGACAGGAAGCCACACCGGGACTCGGTGAGACTGTGAAGACGTGGACTTCACAACCCGAACACACTGCTGATGGACACTTTCACAAGCTGCTCTTACCGTCTCAGGGATCCAGTTTAACCGGTTTGGGGACAACTTCAGCCCTGATTCTTGTCTCCCAGACGGACCGTTAGGACTCACAGATCCGCTAAAGGCGAGAAAAATCCTCTTTCCAACTAGTTATTCGACATGAACCTCTCCACTACCTCCCTCTTTCTCTCCACTACCTCCCTCTGTCTCTCCGGAGCGCCACTACGAGCAGATCCTCCGCCAGCATGGGCGCTCCAGTGACGTCAGCATGAGGGATGCGCGTCCCCGCCGCCGGCCTCGATGGCGCCGTGCGCGCTCCCGTTCGCATTCCCCTTTTCCCTCACTTTTTTCCCTGTTTTTATGAGATTCTTTATTTTATTTGGGTTTTTTTTTACTTTCTTTTCTCTCTCTCTCGCTCTCTCTCTCTCCCTCTCTCTCTCGTATCTCCCCCTTTCTCTCTCGCTCTCTCTCTCTTTATCTACAATTCTCTCTCTCTCTCTCTCTCTCTCTCTCTCTCTCTCTCTACAATATCTCTCTTTCTCTCTCTCTCTCTCTCTTTATATACAATCTCTCTCTCTCTCTCTATCTATCTATCTATCTACAATATATTTCTCTCTCTGTCTCTTCATCTCTCTTTACCTCTCTTTCACTTTTCAGGTGCTTTATACAGGGTAAAAATAAAGAAAGACATGACTTTGTTTGGTATTTATGTTGAATATTTAAGTGTGGATGAAATCCTTTTTAATGATTATTATTATTAGCATGTTGAACAGTTTGATAAGATTCTCGTCCTTTTACAAAAAATAAAAAAACCTCTCAAAATGACTTGAAGTTTCTTTTAATGTATTCAATGCAACACAAAATAATGCTTTTACATCGTATTGTATAATATATACAGTGAGGAAAATAAGTATTTGAACACCCTGCTATTTTGCAAGTTCTCCCACTTAGAAATCATGGAGGGGTCTGAAATTGTCATCGTAGGTGCATGTCCACTGTGAGAGACATAATCTAAAAAAATAAATCCAGAAATCACAATATATGATTTTTAAACTATTTATTTGTATGATACAGCTGCAAATAAGTATTTGAACACCTGTCTATCAGCTAGAATTCTGAACCTCAAAGACCTGTTAGTCTGCCTTTAAAATGTCCACCTCCACTACATTTATTATCCTAAATTAGATGCACCTGTTTGAGGTCGTTAGCTGCATAAAGACACCTGTCCACCCCATACAATCAGTAAGAATCCAACTACTAACATGGCCAAGACCAAAGAGCTGTCCAAAGACACTAGAGACAAAATTGTACACCTCCACAAGGCTGGAAAGGTCTACAGGGAAATTGCCAAGCAGCTTGGTGAAAAAAGGTCCACTGTTGGAGCAATAATTAGAAAATGGAAGAAGCTAAACATGACTGTCAGTCTCCCTCGGACTGGGGCTCCATGCAAGATCTCACCTCGTGGGGTCTCAATAATCCTAAGGAAGGTAAGAAATCAGCCCAGGACTACACGGGAGGAGCAATGACCTGAAATGAGCTGGGACCACCGTTTCCAAGGTTACTGTTGGTAATACACTAAGACGTCATGGTTTGAAATCATGCATGGCACGGAAGGTTCCCCTGCTTAAACCAGCACATGTCCAGGCACGTCTTAAGTTTGCCAATGACCATTTGGATGATCCAGAGGAGTCATGGGAAAAAGTCATGTGGTCAGATGAGACCAAAATAGAACTTTTGGGTCATAATTCCACTAAACGTGTTTGGAGGAAGAAGAATGATGAGTACCATCCCAAGAACACCATCCCTACTGTGAAGCATGGGGGTGGTTGCATCATGCTTTGGGGGTGTTTTTCTGCACATGGGACAGGACGACTGCACTGTATTAAGGAGAGGATGACCGGGGCCATGTATTGTGAGATTTTGGGGAACAACCTCCTTCCCTCAGTTAGAGCATTGAAGATGGGTCGAGGCTGGGTCTTCCAACATGACAATGACCCAAAGCACACAGCCAGGATAACCAAGGAGTGGCTCTGTAAGAAGTATATGAAGGTTCTGGCGTGGCCTAGCCAGTCTCCAGACCTAAACCCAATAGAGAATCTTTGGAGGGAGCTCAAACTCCGTGTTTCTCAGCGACAGGCCAGAAACCTGACTGATCTAGAGAAGATCTGTGTGGAGGAGTGGGCCAAAATCCCTCCTGCAGTGTGTGCAAACCTGGTGAAAAACTACAGGAAACATTTGACCTCTGTAATTGCAAACAAAAGCTACTGTACCAAATATTAACATTGACTTTCTCAGGTGTTCAAATACTTATTTGCAGCTGTATCATATAAATAAATAGTTTAAAAATCATATATTGTGATTTCTGGATTTTTTTTTTTAGATTATGTCTCTCACAGTGGACATGCACCTACGATGACAATTGCAAGTGGGAGAACTTGCAAAATATCAGGGTGTTCAAATACTTATTTTCCTCACTGTACGTTTGTTAGATCCTGAAAACACTCGTTCCCTCAGCTTCATCTGATGATCACTGTGGGAAGTGTGCGACTTGGTGAACTGTTCTGGTGAACTGAAGAGAAGACTCCATCAGCATGGACCTTAAAATGTGAAAGACCTGGAGAAAGTGTATGAAGTATCTGGGACTAGAGGAGAAAACTTCCACATCTTCCGACCCATGTAAAGCAGATCTTCGTAAACCTGGCTTTGTGCACAAGAGCATTGTCCTGCTAGTTTGGGTCACCAAGTTCAACTGAAGATGCATACAGTTGTGTGGTTACAGGTTTGTGTTCACAGTTTGGAGAAGAACCACATATGGGTGGAAAAAAGATGAGTGTCCCAATACCTTTGGCTATATAGTGTGCGGTACTGTATATTGTTGCCTATAAAGAGTGATTAGTGTAGGGGTGATTCTGAAGGAAGAGTACAGTAAGAGTGTAGTGGAGGTGAAGAGAGTTTCTGATAGGGTGATGATCGTGAAGGTGGAGGTTGAAGGGATGATGATAAATGTCATCAGTGCCTATGCTCCACAAGTCGGCTGTGAGATGGAGGAGAAGGAAAGATTCTGGAGTGAATTAGATGAAGTGGTAGATGGTGAACGTAGGAATGAAAGATTGGTGATTGGGTGAGACTTTAATGGGCATGTAGGTGAAGGGAACAGAGGTGATGAGGAGGTGATGGTAGGTATGGTTTTAAGGAGAGGAATGTGGAAGGGCAGATGGTGGTAGATTTTGCTAAAAGGATGGAAATGGCAGTGGTGAATACATATTTTAGGAAGAAGGAGGATCATAGGGTGACGTATAAGAGTGGAGGAAGGTGCACACAGGTGGACTATGTTCTATGTAGGAGATGCAACCTGAAGGAGATTGGAGACTGTAAGGTGTTGGTGGGGGACAGTGTAGCTAGACCGCATCGGATGGTGGTCTGTGGAATGGTTTTGGAGGTGAAGAAGAAGAGGAGGAGAGTGAGGACTGAGAGAAGACTAAGATGGTGGAAACTGATGGAGGAAGACTGTAGCGTGATGGTTCAGGGAAGAGGTCAGACAGGGGCTTGGTGGTGGTGAAGAGGAGCTGGATGACTGGGCAACTACTGCAGAAGTGATAAGGGAAAAGCTAGAAAGGTACTTGGTGTGACATTTGGAAATAGAAAGGACATGTATGAGAATGATTTCTGATTGCAGTGGTGATGAACAGGTTGATGAACGAGGTCAAACAGGAGTCTCTGTGGACTATGATGTTTGTGGATGATATTGTGATTTGTGGTGAGAGTAAGGAGCAGGTTGAGAAGAGCCTGGAGAGGTGGAGGAGAGAAGTGGAATGAAAGTCAGTAGGAGTAAGACAAAGTACATGTGTGTGAATGAGAGGGAGGGTTAGGGACGTGAAGGTGGAAGAGTTCGGGTACCTGGGGTCAAGAGTGCAAAGTAATGGAGAGTTTGTTAGAGAAGTGAAGAAAAGAGTGCAGGCAGGGTGGAGTGGGTGGAGAAGAGTGATAGCAGGAGTGATTTTTGATAGAAGAGTATCTGTGAGAGTGAAAGGGAAAGTTTATAGGACTGTGGTGAGACCTGAGATGTTGTATGGATTAGAGACAGTGGCATTGAGTAAAAGACAGGAGGTGGAGCTGGAGGTAGCAGAGCTGAAGATGTTGAGGTTTTAGTTGGGAGTGACGACGATGGACAGGATTAGAAACTAGTTTATTAGAGGGACAGTGCAGAGCCGGGACATGGGGTATATAAGACATGCAGGTAGTTGGTTTGAAAGAGGCAGACAGGGGGGTTATCAAGACGGATGATCCGCGGTGGCGCCCCCTAATGGGAGCAGCTGGAAGAAGAAGAAGAAGCAGGAGAAGAGAAGAAGAAGAGGAAGAGGAAGAGAGCGATTGGTATTAACTGAAGAAAAAGGTCTTGTGCTGGGTCACATCTAAAAATGTTGTATTTATTATGTGTGTGTGTGTGTGTGTGTGTGTGTGTGTGTTATATTAACTTTTGGTAAACAGTACATCGTGTAAACTTGTCTCCACATGTCTATACATTTGTTAAAACCATAAGTAGGGAAGTGGTTAAAATGAATCAAAACAAATAGAAGAGATTAAAAGGTTATCAGGTATATGACTATAAGGTTAGTGAGTGTGAATGACTCTCTTTACTCTGTGTGTGTGTGTGTGTGTGTGTGTGTGTGTGTGTGTGTGTGTGTGTGTGTGTGGGTGAGTGTGTGTGTGTGTGTGTGTGTGTCTGTGTGTGTGTGTGTGTGTGGGTGAGTGTGTGTGTGTGTGTGTGTGTGTCTGTGTGTGTGTCTGTGTGTGTGGGTGGGTGTATGTGTGTGTGTGTCTGTGTGTGTGTCTGTGTGTGTGGGTGGGTGTATGTAACTGAGATACAGCAGCTGGAATGCTGTTGAACGACACAGGGCATCAGTGTGTCCAAACAGTGATGTGAGCACAGTGACAGTGTGTACTTCATACACAAACACATACACAAACACATACACATACACATACACATACACATACACAAACATGTACACAAACACGTACACATACACAAACACGTACACATACACAAACACGTACACAAACACAAACACGTACACATTCACAAACACGTACACATACACAAACACGTACACAAACACGTACACAAACACGTACACATACACAAACACGTACACATACACAAACACGTACACAAACACGTACACAAACACATACACAAACACGTACACAAACACGTACACATACACAAACACGTACACAAACACAAACACGTACACATACACAAACACGTACACATACACAAACACGTACACAAACACAAACACAAACACGTACACATTCACAAACACGTACACATACACAAACACGTACACAAACACGTACACATACACAAACACGTACACATACACAAACACATACACAAACACGTACACAAACACATACACATACACAAACACGTACACAAACACATACACGTACACAAACACGTACACAAACACAAACACGTACACATACACAAACACGTACACAAACACGTACACAAACACAAACACGTACACAAACACAAACACGTACACAAACACATACACATACACAAACACGTACACAAACACATACACATACACAAACACGTACACAAACACAAACACGTACACAAACACGTACACGTACACAAACACGTACACAAACACAAACACGTACACATACACAAACACGTACACAAACACGTACACAAACACAAACACGTACACAAACACAAACACGTACACATACACAAACACGTACACAAACACGTACACATACACAAACACGTACACATACACAAACACATACACAAACACGTACACAAACACATACACATACACAAACACGTACACAAACACGTACACATACACAAACACGTACACGTACACAAACACGTACACATACACAAACACGTACACAAACACGTACACAAACACATACACATACACAAACACGTACACAAACACGTACACATACACAAACACGTACACATACACAAACACGTACACAAACACGTACACAAACACATACACATACACAAACACGTACACAAACACGTACACGTACACAAACACGTACACATACACAAACACGTACACAAACACAAACACGTACACATTCACAAACACGTACACATACACAAACACGTACACAAACACGTACACAAACACGTACACGTACACAAACACGTACACATACACAAACACATACACAAACACGTACACAAACACATACACATACACAAACACGTACACGTACACAAACACGTACACAAACACAAACACGTACACAAACACGTACACAAACACGTACACAAACACAAACACGTACACATACACAAACACGTACACAAACACGTACACATACACAAACACGTACACATACACAAACACGTACACAAACACGTACACATACACAAACACGTACACAAACACAAACACGTACACAAACACGTACACGTACACAAACACGTACACAAACACAAACACGTACACATACACAAACACGTACACAAACACGTACACATACACAAACACGTACACAAACACGTACACATACACAAACACGTACACAAACACGTACACATACACAAACACGTACACAAACACAAACACGTACACATACACAAACACGTACACAAACACGTACACATACACAAACACGTACACAAACACAAACACAAACACGTACACATACACAAACACGTACACAAACAGGTACACATACACAAACACGTACACATACACAAACACGTACACAAACACGTACACAAACACGTACACGTACACATACACAAACACGTACACATACACAAACACGTACACAAACACGTACACAAACACGTACACGTACACATACACAAACACGTACACATACACAAACACGTACACAAACACGTACACGTACACGTACACAAACACGTACACATACACAAACACGTACACAAACACATACACAAACACGTACACGTACACGTACACATACACAAACACGTACACATACACAAACACGTACAGATACACAAACACATACACAAACACGTACACAAACACATACACGTACACAAACACGTACACAAACACAAACACGTACACATACACAAACACGTACACAAACACATACACGTACACAAACACGTACACATACACAAACACGTACACAAACACGTACACATACACAAACACGTACACAAACACAAACACGTACACATACACAAACACGTACACAAACACGTACACAAACACGTACACATACACAAACACAAACACGTACACAAACACATACACAAACACGTACACATACACAAACACGTACACATACACAAACACGTACACAAACGCGTACACAAACACGTACACATACACAAACACGTACACAAACACATACACAAACACGTACACGTACACGTACACAAACACGTACACATACACAAACACGTACATGTACACATACACAAACACGTACACATACACAAACACGTACAAATACACAAACACATACACGTACACAAACACGTACAAATACACAAACACATACACAAACACATACACAAACACACACACATACACAAACACGTACACAAACACGCACACATACACAAACACGTACACATACAAAAACACTTACACATACACATACATACACAAACACGTACACATACACAAACACGTACACAAACACATACACGTACACGTACACAAACACGTACACAAACATACACGTACACAAACATACACGTACACAAACACATACACATACATATACACAAACACATACACAAACACATACACATACACGTGCACAAACATACACATACACATACACATACACATACACATACACATACACAAACACAAACACATACACAAACACATACACAAACACGTACACGTACACGTACACAAACACATACACAAACACATACATATACACAAACACATACACAAACACATACACATACACGTACACAAACATACACATACACATACACAAACCCATTCACATACACATACATATACACACACACAAACACATACACAAACATGTACATGTACAGTACATGTACACATACACATACACAAACACATACACAAACACATACACAAACACAAACAAATTCACATACACATACATATACACAAACACACACAAACACATACACAAACACATACACAAACACATACACAAACACATACACAAACACGTACACGTACACGTACACAAACACGTACACAAACACATAAACGTACACAAACACAAACATGTACACGTACACAAACACATACACAAACACAAACACGTACACAAACATGTACACAAACACATACACAAACACATACACATACACATACACAAAAACAAAAACAAAAACATACACAAACACATACACATACACAAACACGTACACGTACACAAACACGTACACAAACACAAACACATACACGTACACAAACACAAACATGTACACATACACAAACACGTACACAAACATGTAAACAAACACATACACAAACACATGCACAAACATACACATACACATACACAAACACATACAAAAACACATACAGAAACACATACAGAAACACATACACAAACACATACACATACACAAACACATACACAAACACATACAGAAACACATACACAAACACATACACATACACAAACACATTCACATACACATACATATACACAAACACATACACAAACACATACACGTACACAAACACAAACATGTACACATACACAAACACATACACATACACAAACACATTCACATACACATACATATACACAAACACATACACAAACACATACACAAACACATACACGTACACAAACACAAACACATACACATACACAAACACATACACATACACAAACACATTCACATACACATACATATACACAAACACGTACACAAACACATACACAAACACATACACGTACACAAACACATACACATACACAAACACATACACATACACATACACAAACACATTCACATACACATACATATACACAAACACATACACAAACACATACAGAAACACATACACAAACACATACACATACACAAACATACACAAACACATACACAAACACATACACAAACACATACACATACACAAACACATTCACATACACATACATATACACAAACACATACACAAACACATACACAAACACATACACAAACACATACACAAACACATACACGTACACAAACACAAACATGTACACATACACAAACACATACACATACACAAACACATTCACATACACATATGTATACACAAACACATACACAAACACATACACAAACACATACACAAACACAAACACACACAAACACAAACAAATTCACATACACATACATATACACAAACAAACACATACACAAACACGTACACGTATACGTACACGTACACAAACACGTACACAAACACATAAACGTACACAAACACAAACATGTACACATACACAAACACGTACACAAACACAAACACGTACACAAACATGTACACATACACATACACAAAAACAAACACATACACAAACACATTCACATACACAAACACATACACATACACAAACACGTACACGTACACAAACACGTACACAAACACAAACACATACACGTACACAAACACAAACATGTACACATACACAAACACGTACACAAAAATGTAAACAAACACATACACAAACACATGCACAAACATACACATACACAAACACATACACAAACACTTAAATGTACTTGACTCTGGAGAAAAAAATGCTTATATAATTGATACTCAGTAAAACTAGAAAGTACTTTTGAATAGGCTTAAAATTATAACATTTAAAAAATATATTATAAGGGCTTATATATATATTGTAAAAAAAATCCAGACTATTTCTAAATGGCCGTTATCAACCCTAAGGCCAATATTAAATCACCTTTATATCCAAGATTTAAAAAAAGTTTGGAGCACAGCAGTTTTGCTCACATCTACTTGGGAATAACATTTTCTAAATGTATCAGTCAGGATTAGGCCTCATCATAGCACAGAGACGGCGCTAATTAAAGTAGTAAATGACCTGCTATTGGCCCCTGATCAGGGTTTTGTCTCCTTGTTTAAACTTATTGCAGCTTTTGACACCATTGATTATAATCTCCTCCTTGCTAGACTAGAGAACATTGTTGGAATAAAGGGAACATCTAAAAGTAAAAGGTGAGTTCTCCAACCAATCTGAGGTAAAGTTTGGTGTTCCACAAGAATCTGTTTTAGGCCCACTGCCTTTTTAAATGCTGAATCTGGGTGAAATGGTAAACATGGTATTTACTTTTATTGCTATGTTGATGTTGCACATTTGTATATTTCAGCAAAGCCAGATGAGAGAGATCAGCTTAAAAATGTTGACGACATTAGACAGTGGATGCTTGATAGCTTCCTTCTGCTCAACTCGGATAAGACAGAAGTACTTTTACTACTTTTATCAGGACCACATGCAGCTAGAATTCTGATTACTGTACATAAGATCTCTGGATGGTGTTTCTGTCTCAGTGTGTACAGCAGTGAAATACCTTGGTGTGATTATTGACCCGAGTCTTTTCCTTTAAGGCTCATGTGAATAACGTTTCCAGGATTGCCTGGTAATATTGCTAGAAATAATGCTAAAATTAGAAACATGATGTCATTACAGGATGCAGAGATTAGACTACTGTAACACTTTACTGTCTGGGTGTTCGAGTAAGTGCATAAATAAGCTTTAGTTAGTCCAGAATGCAGCAGGAGACCTCACTAGATCTAGAAAATATGACCACATTACTCCTGTTTAAAACAGTCTACACCAGTGGTCCCCAAACCCCGGCACCGGTCCGTAGGTCAATTGGTACCAGGCCGCACAGAAAGAACACATAACTTACATTATTTACGTTTTATTTATTATCTGATTCTGAACGATGTTTTATTTTGGAAAATTACCAGATTCTCTCCACCACATCTGTCTATGACTCACTCCTGATGCATGTGAAGATTCCTCCCTTGGTCACATGACTTACCTCCATCCACTACCTTCTTAAAGGGGCTCCGGCCGCTAACACATAATACATTACCGCTAAATTCAAACCCCCTAACGAGCAAAATGACCAAAAAAACTACAGAGTGGATTCACGTTTATTATTATATTAAAAAAATACCAGTTTTTATCGTCGTATAATTTTATTTTGTTGTATTTATCCCCCACACCTTAAAGGCCGGGCCGTGAAAATATTGTCTGACATTAAACCGGTCCATGGCGCAAAAAAGGTTGGGGACCGCTGGTCCACACTGGTCCCAATTACATCTCACATTGATTATAAAATACTACTACTGACGTTTAAAGCACTTAACGGTCTCACGCCGCAGTACCTGAGTGAACTTCTGTACCAGTATGAGCCCCCACTCCCACTTAGATCAAAAGGTGCAGGCCATTTGTTGGTACCTCAAATAATGAAGACAACAGCAGGGGGCAGAACTTTCTCTTATAAACCCCACAGGTTGAAAACTGGGATATTTGTATATTTTGTCATCCTGGGGATGGTTTCACATCAACGAACTGGGGATCCATGAAATTACGGAGTAAGACCGGAGCTTTGAGGATGGTTTTGGACTGTACTTAATGTCAACAGTCTGCTACAATGGCTAAGGTCTAAAGGTTGCATTTGATCACCATCACTGCACCTCAGCATCGTTGTTGTTGGCTGTAATAAATGGACATTTGGTGGCACCCAGATGAGGACGAGTTCTCTCTTGAGTCTGGTTCCTCTCAAGGTTTCTTGGTCATGCCACCTCAGGGAGTTTTTCCTTCACCACAGTCGCCCCCGTCTCACTCATTATGGACACTTATGAAGAACAATCTTTTAAAAACTTTATTAATGCAAATCAGAATTAATTAAATTGTACTGAATTAAATAAAATTAAAAAAACGAATGACGTTTAAAATCAAAGTAGGATTATTTATAAGATGTTTAATACCTTATAAAGCAATCTATGACAAATATAGAAAGGATTGAGCATAGTATAATACTGTAAATGTATTATTATTGATTAATTATTAATTATTCTTAACCTAACAATGTCCTCTGCAGGCTTCCTTGTTTCCAAGGTGATGATATTTGTCCTGCAGCCGAACAACACACAGCATATTATGTGTAATGGTTTCATTTCATTACATTAGCAATGTTTTTATCAACAGAAATTAACCTGTAACATTAGTTTAGCAATCTGTCATCTTCAATTAAACTTCAATTCCGATGGTAGAGGCCGGTCTTCTGCACACCGAATGCGGTGATGAAGATGTTGACGATGACGGTGAATAACACGAGGACAGTCGCTATGTTATTCATAACATCAAGCTTTCTTTGATTGGCGACAACATTGAGGTCTTTGCGTGCTGGTAAGAGGGAAAAAAAAGAAGGAGGTTTCTTATAGGCGAATATGCATAATATAAAGACAAAAGTATTGGGACACCTGACTTTTCCATCCACATGTGGTTCTTCTGCAAACTGTTAGGAGGCACACAAACCTTTTCAAGCATAACAAGGCAACGAGATCTATGAAGATTGAAGTGGAAGATCTGCTATAGAGCTTATGGTCAGGTGTCCACAAACATTTGTCCAAATCTGCAGCTCCCTCCGGAAACACGAAGAGCCACAGCATATCTAAGAAATCTTAGCTTGCTTTATAAAGCTGTATGGCAGAAAAAAAAGCAATAACGCTCCATTCCTTACCCATGAGAATGAAGAAAACCCCAGCGAGCACTTGGAAGAAAAGCGAGACTGCAATAAGCACAATCACAGTCATGTAGTACTTAAACCCGGGCTCTTGTTCCAGCACGGCTTTCAGCTGAGAAGCGTTGGCCATGAGCAGAGCCACATCCAACATGCCTTCAGCCATCGTCTTCTTAGTGGCGTAGCGGTTTATGTTGAGACGCTGTGAGAGAAGGAAATAACACATGACCACATTACTCTATTAGTAGTAGTTATAATTCCAGCACATTTAATACGAGCAAAGGATCTGCAAAAAAAGATAAAGATATATATGCGACCAAATACATTTCTTCTTCTCTGTCAGCCATTGTAGAATAAAAAAAAAAGCTATTAAATCCACACAAATATATTTAAGTTTGTGCAGTTTACTACAAACGAAGTGTGGACGTGAAAACGCCGACGTTACTGGATGCCTGCTAGATGGCCCCGATATCGGCAACTCGGAATCTGATTGGTTAAAGACCAATCAGGATTTATTGTCATGTATTTGAAGCTACAGACACCCACACTGTTGATTCTGAAGGCCTCAAAGCAGATTTCCTCGACCCTGGAAACACGTGACGGCTGAATTCTGATTGGATAGAAACTCTAACGTAAACATACACTACTGGAAGCAGTGCAACTGGGAGAAAATCTTTCAAATGAAAAGTACATTTCCATGAAAAATATATGAAAAAGTAAAAGATTTGGATAGTGTTTATTAAGCCAGAAGAGAAAACCTTGTAGATAACTGTAAGAAACTTCTGTACCATTGAATTTGCTGAATTTATATTCAGAATGAAAAATATTACCTTTTCGTGATTCACCTGCAGGGGGCGGCAAAAACCCGCAGAAAGCTAAAAAAGTTGTGGAAATGATGAGGGCTCTGAAGAACATTCATGAGAGAAGACCAGTGGTGAACAGTAATGAAGTAAATGTAATTGGTTACTGTATTTAAGTAGTTTATTCCACTTATTTCGTACTTTAATCAAGTATTTCCATTTGGGGAGACATTTTCTGTAACTTCACTACATTTCAAAGTCAAATATCGTATTTTTTACTCGACTACATTCCGCAAAAGCAGTTGTTCCTTTTTATTTACAAGCCAATAAAAACTTAACTGGTTAATCACGCAGTAAGAAAACAATCAGGGTCAAGCCCTGGGTGACGTCAGTAAGGAGATCCGAATCCAAATTCATTTAAATTTTATGGATGACAAAAAAGGTTTAAACCCTCAGGAGCCCAATTCAGAAAAAAAGGAAAAAAGTAGCGGGGGAACGTGTAATAGATAAAGGTGTATATGCAGCTCTATCGATCTTCTCGTTATGAGGATAGTAAAGACTAATGCATTTAATGAAAATCAGGTTAATAACTGTACATCACGTAGGTCATGCTGTGTTTCCTGCTATGCTTTTACACATAGAGCAACATTTCTATTAACATTAGAATTTATAGTATGTAGTTTATTATAATGTGTGTAGCAACAAAACAATAACACCCTCACTAGTGTAGTTGGATTGTAGATAAACTCCTGTAGCACTAATAGATTTGGTTACCTTTAATTGAGGTGATGTCATAAAGGTTTTCTGTGATTGTACTGAAAAGCTCCTGAACTGAGTTCAGTAAAAAAGAATCTCCAGTCCTGCTGTTAAAAATACATAAAACATATTTTGCATTTGCTGCAATTAGCGAAGGGGTTTTATGATTCTTGGTTCTGAGAGTTTAATAAATTGTGCACAATAACATGTATTTAATTGTGCAGTAAATGCATTTAGGGTGAAATTCTCCATGAAATAGAGCCCTCAGAAATGTGTTCGAATTTGTGGACTGCTCTGAGAATACGTTTTACTCATCCAGTGACGGAAGCTGAAGCAGAGATGTTGGGACATGGTGTGGTTCACCCAGGCAGTCAATCGAACTAGAACCACTATTTCATCTATGGCATCTACTTGGCATGAACATAGAGTTTAGTGTCAGTTTAACAGCACGCAGAACATTTAGAGAGGAATAAATGATGGAAGAACAGATTAGATTAGATTAGATTAAATTAGATTAGATTAGATTAGATTAGATTAGATTAGATGAATAGATCAGTGTGCTGAGAGTCACATTATAGTATTTTAACTTATACTTAATTAATTAAGTAAAGAGTCTTTTATTTATTTAAATGATAATAGGAACATTATAGCCATAATAAATCATAGTACTTTGGATACTTTAGTACATTTAAATACTTTTGTACTTTTACTCAAATGATCGTTTAAAGGCAGCAATTTTACTGGAGTCATATTTTGCATACTGCATCTCTATTTTTACTCTTACAGACAGGGGGCGCTCTCTGCCGTTTCTGTCATCTCTCTTCACAGACACATAAATAAAACAACCTGAATCTCAGTGAATATTTGGCTTACAGACATAATAAATAGATGTATCAAAAGCTCAAAATGTCTAATTTGAAATAAATTACATTCACATCGAATACAAACATTTTCTGATTATGTCATTCATATGAAAGTTAGAAGAGGAAAGGTTTCTTCATAATTTAAAACACCATACTCACTTTAAAACATTTCCATATATTTTTAAATATTTGATCTTCATGCTCTATGTTGAGTTTAATTTCACTAATAATTAACATACATTTGAAAACTTGAAAAGTATTAATGTAAGGTAAATTGAGAACAGATAAAAATGTGTGATTAAGTCGCGATTAATCGCACGATTGTCACGCGTTTTCTCGCGATTAATCGGCAAGTAATCACACAGTTAGAACAGAAAAAAAGTGCGATGAAGTTGCGATTAATCGCGAGTTAGAAATCATGTGATTGATCGAGAGTAACTATTTTAATCGCGCGATTGACACACGTTTCCTCACGATTAATCGCAAAGCAGTCGCACATTTAGAACAGATAAAATTGCACGATTACGTTGCGATTAATCGCGAGCCGCCGCGTGACAATCTTGAGATTGATCACGATTACATATTTTTGATCGTGCGATTGTCATGCGTTTCCTCGCGATTTATCGGCAAGTAGACGCGTATTTAGAACAGATAAAAATGTGCGATACAGTTGCGATTAATCGCGTGCAATCGTGTGATTGAAATATTTTAATCGCGATTAATCGCGAGTTGGTGCGTGGCGATCATGCGATTGTTTGCGATTGAATATTTTAATCGATTGACAGCCCTAATATTAAAATACCGTGAGGTCCGATTACCAGCATGACACCAAAACAGGTAGAAGTAATGACTACTTTTTACTGAAGTACATGTCAGAGCCCAAACTTTTCACTTTAACTTAAGTAAAGGAGTTTAGTCTTTTACTAGAGTTTTTTAAAACATCAGTATCTGTACTTCTACTTAAGTGAAGTATGTGTGTAGTTTTGCCAAGAAGAAAGAATTCATGTAAAGTACATGACAAGCAAAAGCCTCACTTCTATTCTATTCTATTCTATTCTATTCTATTCTATTCTATTCTATTCTATTCTATTCTATTCTATTCTATTCTCCAGCAGATGGCAGCACTAGTATCTGTTTTCTATTAATCTTCTTGTAAGTACAGTATAGTTTTTTTAATAGTATTTACAATAAACTCCACTGATTATGTTTTGTGTGCTAAATGAATATCACATTTCCTGGATTGTGGCGGTTTACTTCCATATTCATAAAATATGAATCAATATTATGTTACAAGTTTAGAGACAACACCATTGCATTTAAATAACACATGTACACATGTACACAGTGTCAGTGATAATGCCTACAACCACAGTGTCAATTTATGATAATTCTTTAAAGTGTTTCAACAACCAGACGGAGGAATTTGTTTCTTTACGAAAATCCCACATTTTCTTCATCCATGTCAATCTCAGACCATGTACAGTATATATATAAAAATATACACAGTATATATGCCTGGAAAAAAAAAATAAAAAAGAAACAAATAAAAATAGCAGCGTTGGAAACCCGAGTTGTAAATCATTCTCTGGCGAAAAACGAGAACGTGGCACGGTTCCAAACACCGCACGTGCCACGTCGCTGGGCCCTTTTTTCACTTCTCCCCCATAAAATAAACACCACAGGAGAGCTCAGGAGTGTTTCACAGAGGCTCTGCATGCAGCATGGCGTACAGGAAGTCCACCTCCCCGTCGACCCATTGGTCGAGAGACTGTCCAATAGTGAATACAAGCAGCAGAGGAGGTTTCACTCAAACTTGAGAAAGGTTTGGGTTTGTTTTCTTTGTTTTTTTTTTTTTTTTGCTTAGACATGTCAAGAGAAGGAGAAGGATTAAGATGATGTCTAAAGTGCAGGAGACAGAGAAGATGTACACGTATATAAAGGCAAACGTGGCTTGACAGGATGACAAGCAAAACAGCTGAGAAAGTTCAAGCTATTTTGTCTCAAAGCAGCTTTACAGAACGTAAAAAAGATAAATGAATACAAGTGAATTATGTGTATTAATCCCCGATGAACAAGGCTGAGGCCAAAATATCGTAGTCTTCATTCGACCCTGGAGAGAGGATTAGTAATGTAAAGGAAAGCAGGAAATGGTTCACGTCATCGATGCCTCCGTTTCCTGTCTTCACAGCTATGCAGATTTCTGTGGAAAAAAATGTGAACATCGCATTCTACATTTATTTGCCATTTGCTGTTATAGTGTCCTTCAATCCTCTGGAGAAGGTCTGGGGTACAGTCAGATCAAGCTCTGTCACAGGAGATCTTCCTCTCCAACCGATTTAATGCATGTCTTCATTTTGGAACAAGTTTTTCCAATGCTTTCATGCTCCTGTATACAAAAACATCAAATACAATTGTGTTCCTTTGGTTTTTTTGGTAACACTTTAGGGAAGAACCACATGGGACTTGTTGGGTGTCCCAATACTTTTGCCCATATATTGTATTTTTAATGTGTCTTTTTCCCCATTAAGCTGCCATGTTTTCTTCAGTTTTAGCGGTAGTGCTGTAAGTTGGAATGCTCTTGGCCTTCCTCAGGCAATGTTCAAGCGTTTGACTTGCTATGTGATGAATTCAGGGTCTCTGTTACCACCTGGCAAATGAGAAACATTACTGTCAAGTGTGATCATTTGTTCTTTAGGGAGCCCTGGGCTACAAACGGCATATGGCACAGCTGCGTCTCGAGCATTGAATTCCTGCAACGAGGTGGAGTTGCGACTTATTTAGGTGCTACTGTGCTACAGATCTGACTGGTATCTTGGTATCTCCATATAATTATCTTCAGCTTAGTAAGTGGACTATCCTGATTGTGAATGTATTAGCATTGATGTAGTGGTTTCTAGGATGAGAGAAAAAAAATCTCTCTCTGCTCTAGCGATGAGTCGTTCATGAACGAGTCTTTTAATGTGACTCGTAAGAACGAGTCGTCACAAACAGCATCTCAATTCAACAGAACTCTCCGAATCTTTCTTTTGTCACGTGACTCCCGTAAACGCTATGAAGTTTTATCTGCTTATTGAAAATGTAACATTTAAATTTATTTCAAAGGAAGGAAATAAACTAAATGAGCCAAAAAATATCAAGGAACCAAGTCACTCAAATGATTATATCTTCTCATCACTACTTGACGTGATAGAAACAGGAAAAATGGGCGAGCGTAAGGATTTTAACGAGTTCGACAAATTGGGACGTCTAGACGACTGAGTCTCCAAAGCTGCAGCTCTTGTGTGATGTTAATGGTCTGCAGTGGTCAGTATCTATCAAAAGTGCTCCAAGGAAGGAACAGTGGTGAACCGGCGACAGGGTCGTGGGTGGACGAGGCTCATTAATGCACGTGAGGAGCGAAGGCTGGTCCGTGTGGTCCGATCCAACAGACGAGCTCCTGTAGCTCAACCTGCTGAAGAAATTAATGATGTTGATGCTCGAAGGGTCACGACTGTTTTGGCAGCAAAAGGGGACCAACACAATTTTAGGCAGGTGGTCATAATGTTATGCTGATCAGTTAATAGCACACCTAGGAATTCACATGAGTTAACATGTCCGTACATGTCCGTATTCTCATTGATATCTGACTTTTTTAAGTACACCAGGGTGACTAGGAATAGTTTCACAAATATGAGGTAAGACAGGCCGAATATCCTTTCAAACCAATAGGTAAAATCAAGGAATATAGCTGTAATGTGCAGCAAAAGGTTGTTGAGCTTAACAAAAAGAAAAATGCACTTTGTCACTATCAGGGCAATGGTTAAGAAGCTGATCCATAGGTGAATCTTACAGACGGAAAATGACCCAAAAACATACGTTAAAATCAAGACAAAAATAAATTACTGACCACCAAATGAAGCTCTTGCCATTGTCATCCCAGAGAATACCTGTACAGGGTGAACTGAAGAGAAGAGTCCACCAGCGTGGACCTTAGAAATGTCCGTATGCCATGTATTATCCAATTCATAAAGAATTATAGGATGAGGCTCAGAGCAGTTTGTTGACAAAATTTATTATGTTATGTTTTAAAAGTTTCTTTTTTTATTTGTATTTCAAATTGAATTAGAATTTTTTAATTTTTTAATTTTTTAATTTTTTAATTTTTTAATTTTTTAATTTTTTAATTTTTTAATTTCAAAATTTTTTAATTTTTGATTTTTTGAATTTTTTAATTTTTTAATTTTTTAAAATTTTTTTAATTTTTTAATTTTTTGAATTATGTTGTTAAAAAAAGGGAGGTTGCATAAAGTATTGATCAAAAGGGTGCCAATACTTGTGTCACACACACATATGTAAGAGATTTCTTACTAGGGTTTTGTGTTTTCAACTGTTCCATGAGAATCCATGAAAGCTCGGTTTTTGGTGAATTCTTTAGAGAAAAGATCAAAAATGGTGATTTTTTTACAGCCTTGTTCTGCTCATATTTACTAAACGGTGCCAATATTAATTTCGGGCACAGTATTTTACATTTTGAAAGTTTTTTCGTATGTAAAAACGCCTTCACAGCTCACGAAATGAATGTCAAGATCTGTTGGTTATAGATGACAAAGCCGTCCAAATATTCCAGAACATTCCAGCACAGCGTATATAATTTGCATAAACATGAGCTTAGCACCGAACGGTTATATTTTACCCTGAAATTCTAACATGCCGTCCAATCAGGAGCCAGACTGTGGTAAGTTTCTCGCCTATTACTGAGTGGCGCGAGGGTTTGGAGATCTGCTCACCGGTCAATACGGGGCCCCTAAAACATAGTGAAAAGTCCACTTTCTAGACTTCTCCAGTGGTTCTTCAACAAACTGTTAGCAAAAAACTTAGAGACCCAAAATTGTATAGAGTGATTTTGAATGTGTCCTAAAACATGTCTTAACAATCTGCTATGAAGGTTTGATGAAATTCTTCATCAAAGCAACCTCCATAATGCAGCTCCTTAACTTCACCAACCGATATTGAGTCTTCATTTGGTTTCATGTGTTCATCCTGAATTATTTTCCCCCCACGTACGAGACAAATCATGTGTCATGTTTGGTGGAGCTTCTTAGAAGACTGAAGGTATAGTTCTGATAGTCCTCCTACACCATACTCCCAATGGCAAAGACCATCATAATCCTAAATGCAAACAACAGA
The DNA here is from genome assembly GCF_946808225.1 of Silurus aristotelis. Lineage (NCBI taxonomy): Eukaryota > Metazoa > Chordata > Actinopteri > Siluriformes > Siluridae > Silurus > Silurus aristotelis. Next base: position 2,741,238 of record NC_139597.1, on the reverse strand, counting down.
AGAATGTTCTTCACAGGTGTTTATTTTAAATTTTTTTTTTTTTTACAGTTTGGATATTTGCCCCATTTTAAAACCTGTATTTCATTCACATGCTGGACTTGATGGACCTGTGGCCTTCATGTTCAAGTTCAAGTTTATTTCTAAAGCGCTTTTTTCACAATGTAAGAATTATAGAACAACATTTTTGGAATATAAGTGAATTATGTGTGTTTATCCCCAATAACTGTTGCAAGAAAAAAACTCTCTTTGATTGGATGAAGAAGAAACCTTGAGAGGAACCAGACTCAAACGGGCACCCTCTCAAATTAGGATGAAAAGTATCTTAAGTAACTTTTCCAGTCATAGTTGGAGGTTTTTGGATGTGATAGAATGAAATGATTCAAATGATTTTGAAGATGAAGACTGCTTTGGAGATTGGAAGTGTGTGGAAGATCTCCTCTTACCGAGCTCTGACCTCAACCCTGTTGAACGTGATGAATGTGAACTCTGACTGCACCCCCCCAGTCCTCCTCACCTTCTCACCTACAGATCTTCTAACAGCAAATGGAGACTGAATGTGGAACGGCATGTTCAGAAAGATGCTTCACAATCTTTTGTCTGTATAGTTTACATGTTATTGCATGTCGCTGCACACAAGTGACACTCAGACTCGAGCTAGAGAAACTCCAAAAACGCCAGAGGAATAAGAACTGTCAGATGGTTCGACACTTTTTTTTTCCAGCATTGTGCAACATGAAGCTATGAGGAACGTCTGAGAGCGTTCCCAAATCTCGAAAAGAATGACAAGAGTTGGAGGGTAAATAGAAGGTGTCAGTCACTAAACTCCATGCCTGTAGGAAACAATGGCCTTTTTCTCCACACACACACACACACACACACACACACACACACACACACACACACACACACACACACACACACACACTATACACTAAAGTACTTATAATAAAGAGAAGTTCGCCTGACACGTTGACCTCCGTGTTAAATTCCAACCGGTTCACACGTTATGGTTTTGACACCTCGTCCTTCATATAAACGGGCTTTAAAAAAAACGTGTATGACGTACGGATAATAGTATACGCCGCACTCCGTCTCGGACCAATTATCGGATTTACGAGAAAGAGAGATAGTTTCTGCATGTAAGAGGCTGGTAAAAGAGAAGGAGTGCTTTCTTCTTTAAAAGACTGTTGAGTCGTAGATGAAGAAGATCGCTGGGTAGAGGCGGATCAGACGCTATTTGTGATGACAGTTGCTATAAACATGGGTTTCTCTTCATACCATACTGTGGTGGGGGTGGAAGGGGTGGTGGAGAGGAGGTGAACTAACATGCCCCTTACTTTCCTTTCTCTCTGAGGCTTCTTCTGCAGCTGTTGTTGCACACACACACACACACACACACACACACACACACACACACACACACACACACACACACACACATGTATTCGTTCCAGCATTGATGTGCATGAGATTCGTAATTAATTTTTTGTGTAACGCAACAATACGGTTTATATGCACAAACGAGAATTCACACACACACACACACACACACACACACACACACACACACACACACACACACACACACACACACACACACACAGACACACACACACACACACACACACACACACACACACACACACAATGTCACCTGTGCAGATTTCCTGGCACTTGGTGTGTATATATATATATATATATGTGTGTGTGTGTGTGTGTGTGTGTGTGTGTGTGTGTGTGTGTGTGTGTGTGTGTGTGTGTGTGGTACCGTTTCCTGCTTCTGCTACAAAAAGCAACACTGCTTGTTTTCGAGGCTGGTGTGTGTTCGCAGTGTGGTTGGCTTCATTTGAATGCATCACACGGATGTGGCTGTATCTCCAAATGCTCTGGGAAGTGTGTGTGTGTGTGTGTGTGTGTGTGTCTGTGTGTGTGTGTGTGTGTGTGTGTGTGTGTGTGTGTGTGTGTGTGTGTGTGTGAGTGTGTGTGTCTATAAATATATGTGTGTGTTTGTTGTGTGTGTCTGGAGTTCAGCCTTGATTCCAGAGATGGGGGATGTTGGACGTCACTCTTCTTCTGATGATGGCGGTGAACCCTCAAACATCACGCTCTTACTTTTTCTTTCCACACACACACACACACACACACACACACACACACACACACACACACACACACACACACACACACACACACACACACACACACAATAGAAGCTGGAGATTATTTTTATACACAAAGCAGCTTACCTCTTGGGAAGAAGCCAAATGTGCCCACAAGGTCAGTTCTTTGAGATATTCCTATCTATGTGGGTACATTTGGTTTCCAACAAGAATGAAAAACATGTACATGCAGACACACACACACACACACACACACACACACACACACACACACACACACACACACACACACACACAGTGCAGAAGATATCTGCCCAAGTCCTCTTACACACGAATGTATGAAGTACAAATTGACTTTATACTTTACCAAGTATGCGTATATTCAGAAGTATTGGCACCCAGGGGCTCTGTATTTGCGCTTCTTCATGAGAGCAACCTACATTAAGCAGCTCCTGACCTTCACCAACCATCATTAAATCTACATTTGCTTTCATTTGTTATGTTTAGATGAGAGGAAGATTTGACTTTTTTTTCACAGCCTGGGCTGACTGTGGCAAGAAAAAACTCCCTTAGATGGTATGAAGAAGAAACCTTGAGAAGAACCGAACTCAAAACAGAACCTCATCCTCATCTGTGTGACACCAAGATCGTGATTATAAATCATTAAGACCTTACAAACACCAGAAAGGGAGAACTATCATGAGCACCAGAGTGTGTGATTATGAGTAATGTCCTTTCTACAGTCGTATCCAATCAGTTGGAGTTGTGGAACCAGGAGCTCCTGAGCAACTAAAAAATGAGATCAACATCTGAGGTCATTATAGATTAAACACCAACTCCTCCATGCCAAAGCCTTCAAATGTTCAATGATGGAGAAACATCATATGTAGAATGTTATTTTATGAGTTTGTTTATCCTCAAAGTCCAATGTCTGAAATCCAACTAGTGGTGGCACAAGCTCTAAATGCCTTGGGATCCTCGTGGGTCTTCTAACATACGGCTTGCATGGTTTGGAGTGGAAGATCTCCTACAACAGAGCTTTAATCTCAACCCCATTGAACCCCTTTAGGATGAATGTGAACACTGACTGCACCCCAGGTCTTCTTACCTTCTCACCTACATCACTACCTGACTTTACTTTACTAACACAGCTTTGTGGCTGAATGATCTCCACAAACACACTCTAAAATCTAGTGGAACATCTTCCCAGAAGAGTTGAGAGTATTATACAAGAAAATGGAGACTAAGTGTGGAATTAGATGTTCAAAAAAGATCAAAAAGAATCTTTTATCCGGATGTCCACAAAGTTTGTCCAAATAATGTATGAATAATGTCAAAGAGATCCTTTTCCAGAAATGTTTGTATCTTGTAATCATCTTAATCCCAGAATGTTTTTCTTATTAAAGCCCTTTGATATGAATCAACTCTATTTTGCATGGAGGAACCACTAGGAGTATCTCCAACTTTATTTTCACAGGAGGTTTACTCAAAAATTGCCTTATCCTACATGTATTGTATGTATTGATGCCAGTATGTGGTTTGTGAAACAAAATGCCATGAGTGTTGTCTATAACAGTTAAGTTGCCTGCAGTATTATATACAGTAGTATACATACCCTATAGTGTATAGGATTGTATACAAGACCAAAAAGTATATAGTAGATAGTAAGGAGATGTTCATGGTATAAACATATATCCTTTTAGAGCGATCCAAAGGTCTCCCCTGAGCTCCATAATCACTCTGTCTTCTATGTGAGTGCTCTCTCTAAGCTTTACTACTCCTCTCTTCTCATATTACACTACATATTGCATTACTCACTCCACAGAGCTGGAATATGGAGGTTATTATAGCCAATAAGAGGGCGCACATGACCTCATTCTGACCTGTCAACATGTCTGTAAAACCTCATTCCACTTTGTAAATGACGAGGAAGTAACTCGCCCTGCTGCCCGATCTCTACACGTGATTTCATCATGCTTGTGATATCATCTGGATATGGAAATGGGATGTGATGTGATTAACTCACTGTGATGGGCTTAGATCAGTAAAGGATGGTGTAAATCCGGAAGAGATCCTCTTGGCTTAGGATCAGCTGCATACTTTTTTTGCATGTATATATTAAAAAGTCATTTTAAAGTGATATATATGTAATATATGTTGTAATACACACACACACACACACACACACACACACACACACACACACACACACACACACACACACACACACACAATTGTCTAAATCTTTACATTATTATTAGTTTACTATTTTTTTTTATTGTCTTTATAGTTTTAAATATACTAAACATTCTTCTCTCATTGATATCAATATATTTGTGCCAAAATTATTTACACCCCTAAAAAGTCATGAATATTCCCATATATTGATATTTTATTATATTTATTTAGGGTATATTTATGCTATACATTCTATTTTATATGTTTTATATATATACATATTCATATATAAACATCATGTTTCCATAAACGCATGTTTTATTAATTTCATAGATCACCATCCATAGTCACAGAGACATAGAAAGGCGTTAGTGATTTAAAGATTTATGGTGGTCTAGTGGTTAAGATGCAGCGCTCCCACCGCTGCGACCCGGGTTCGATTCCCGGTCAGGGAACCATCCCCAGCCACTCTTAGTGCCGGTCCCAAGCCCAGATAAATTGGGGAGGGTTGCGTTAGGAAGGGCATCCAGCGTAAAACATGTGCCAAATCAAACGTGCGGAGGATCCGCTGTGGCGACCCCTAACGGGAGAAGCCGAAAAGAAAGTAAGTATATTGTTCTGACGTAAATTGTTGGATCAATGCCAATTAGCCTGAACTGAATTCATGGGTGTTTTGCCGGCCTGCAGTGTAGCAACAGGTCGGTCATTTCCCTTACAGCAGGACATGATGTTCAACACCCATCCAGAGACACTGTCCAGCTGTGACCCCATGTGTAAAACACACATACACACATACAGTTCCAGTTTTCTTTTCCAGCGCCATCCAATCACCTCATATCACTCGTTATCCCTTTCCCTTTTTTCTCCCTCCCTCTCTCATTCTATATCTCCCCTGAGTTCGCTTTGTTTTCTTTCCTCACAATAACATGGCCTCAGACAAAACTGGACTCAATTGAACTGGTTGCATATGTTTTGAAACAGCAAGGCCAATGGTATTTTTCTTTGTGTTTGGGAGTTTAAAAGATGTTGTTACCTCAGAATTTCATCTGTTATTCCCTGAAATTTACATCTAGATGTTTCCAACAACTTAAATCATGACCTGGTGAAAAATAACCCAGATTTTTGCCTAAAAGTACCGGTAATATCTAAAATTTTTGGTTGTATATGTATGTCTACATCATACCAAAGACCCACTAAGCAGGGGAGGTGGTAACTTAGTGGTTAAGGCTCTGGGGGATCGAAAGGTTGGGAGATCAAGCCCTGATATCACCAAGCTGCCACTCTTGGGGCCCTTGAGTGAGGCCCTTAACTTTCTGTGTTCCAGGGAGTGCTGTATCATGGCTGACCCCAGCTTCCCAACATTATTGGGATATCACCAGTCTATATTTGTCAAGTAGTCAACTAGGCTTTATACTTTAAACTAACTAAAAAAGAACATGAGGAAAAGAAAAACAGTAACACAGTAGCACCAACCAGTACAGAACAGAAGGTTGTGGAAGTGGAGTGTTCGAATTGTTGTTGGGTTGCCATTGATGTGTGTGTATGTGTGTGTATGTATCAGTCCAGTTCCCTCATGTTGAGGAGACTGATGGCTTATGGAAAGAAACTGTTACACAGTCTGGATGTTGAGGACCCAAAAGCTCCTGTGATTCTGTTTTATGATTATATCAGCTGTTTCTGAAGGTTATCTACAAAAAAATGCTCGAATGAGTGAAGGTCTGGTGGTTGACTTGTTCAGTCTAAAACTCTACTCATATTCACCTTTTGATCTCAAACTGAAACATGTTAAGCTGTAAAACAGAAGAATGAACTTTGCCGTTCCACTTGTATTGGAGGGGGAGTGTATATACTGTGGATATACGTCTGTACATGTTGAGCTCTATTGCAGTTGGGATATAGAACCTGACACTGATAAACACTAATCCTTGCTTGACAGGACTCTGATAACAGCCATGTAGAATGCCGTCTCCTTTTAGACCGTATCGCTCGTTGCATGGCATCTATGGCAACTTGTTTTCGATAAGAGTCCATGCAGACGTACAGCTTTTTTTTCCTCTTTATGTTTATGGTCTCATTGACCCCAAATAACAAAACACAAACACAAAATAATGAGTTGTTGTTACAGACTCAAGGTCCAATGAATCGGATTTTGACGGTACAATATAATGTTTTGTCGTAGTACTGTAGATCTGTTTCTGGTGTGAATATCAGGGTGTGCCCTGAATAACAGAGATGGGTGCATCGGTTCTGGATTGGAAGAGGAACAGCCGCAGAGCTGGTGCTATTGGAATTGGAAAGCACCCGAATGCTCGGTTGCTTGCGTCATTGTTCCTGTGGCCCAGTGGGCTGGAATGCCTTTCAGTCTGGATACAATTAAAAACAGGAATACGAGAATGCATTCCTATTGCTCTCGCCAACCACCATGGGGGGCAGTGCTCTGTAGACCTCAGCAGTTTGTGTGTGTGTGTGTGTGTGTGTGTGTGTGTGTGTGTGTGTGTGTGTGGGTCTGTGTGTGTGTGTGTGTGTGTGTCTGTGTGTGTGTGTGTGTGTGAGCCACAATCTGTGCACAAAGAAATGGGATCAGATTACCTCATGATCCATCACTTTGCTCAAGAAGGCATACAAATCCCATTTGAATCTGGAGTCCAAAGAATCAGCAAACAAAGTCGCTTTCACACTTAGAGACACTTCGGATTCCTCAATGAATCTATTTTTGAGTTTGATGCGCATGTGCTTTTCTTTTTACATGCTGGAAAAGTGTCCCACGACCATACAGTACTGTGTTCACCCTTAGGGGGAAGTTAGTGTCAGGCAGAATGGACTGCATGTGGACTGTTTTCTTGTATCTCGAGCTTCACTACATGTTGTACTAAGAAAATTTGATTGATTTGATGCAGATGAAATGACCAATGATTACCTCAAATGATTCCTCAGACCAATTATATGCTGCATGTTGCATCTTATCCTGTCATTTATAGACCTCTAATTACATGTTTAAGCCTTAAGATTCGATTGTTAGAAAGAAAGAAAAAGAAGTGGAAAAAAAGAAAGAAAGAAATGGGCTTTATGTTTGTCACATCCACTTCTATACCACATTGTAATTCTTCCTTCGCACACTCCAGCGTTGTTAGGAAACTGGGGTCTGCCATGATACAGCACCCCTAGAGCACGGAGGGTTAGGAGCCTTGCTCAAGGGCACCAAGAATGGCAGCATGGCGATACCGGGGGCTTGAACCCCTGACCTTCTGAGCAGTAACCCAGAGCCTTAACCACTTTTTTACACAGTACATTAAAACATAATGTTAAAGATTTCTTACTCTGTGAATCCCCCATGCAGCCTACACCATTAATTGGAAACCACATGAGGAAACCATAAAAAAAGAACACATAAATTACAAATGTACAAAGTTATGATGCAGGAAATAGAACAGTGTGCATGTATAAAGAGAGCAGTATGTGATATAACCGTAGAAAAGCATGTTGAATTTTGTATTGAAGGGGTGTACGTGTGTTTGCAAATTATGCAGAGGTAGTATGCATATGTGTATACGTATATATATATATAAAAAAAGGAGTAGCAGTAGACGTGCGCGTGTTTGCGTTTCTTAGTTATTTCACGTCTTTTACTTCGCTTCGGATGCCGCTGTTCTGCTTTTCTCTGGACTGTTATTCCTGTTATATTATAGCAAGTAAAAAAAACAACTTACTCCTGTGAAAAGTGACACACCATTTCAAAGGAATAGAAACACCCCGGCGTGACGTATTGTTTTGCAGGCTGCCGGACAGACGAGCTTCATTTTCCAGCCTTTCACTTCCCACTATAAAGACGTCAAAGCGTTTAATAATATGTGGATCGAGTGAGTGCCAGATATGGAGCTTGTCTTTTAGAGATGTCATTCGATAAAGAGGCGTTTTGACGGTTGGCGAATTTGTTGACTTGTTCTCACACATTCGCACATATCTGACACACTTCTTATGCTGCTTTCTTGTTTTAAAAAACGCTTGATTCATTCTACATATTTACACACACACACACACACACACACACACACACACACACACACACACACACACACACACACACACGAGACTGGTTTCAATCACCATAAACTCACACTGCTCAGACGAGTTTTTGGCCTCAGAAGCACCACTAATGAGAAAAAGGCCACTGGGCCCAAAATGAGTAATAAATCCGCATCATGTCATCCCAGTGTTCAGCCCACGCCTGTTATACACAACTCATCTCGCTATATAGACATGTGTCGACTTCCAAACCGGCTCCATGTCATCCTGAGCGCAACAGCTGACCAGCACATTCCCACGTCGGAGGACCCTGAATATGTCACCCACCAGGGGAATAAACAGCAAATGCTGTCTATAGAGTATCAAATTAATCAAGGGCATGCCATTCCTTTTCTCTTCTATCAGGGGGTTGATGGTGTCTAAGGTAGGTTTAAAGATTTATTAGGTATATTAAATATATCAAAACATTCAGAGACTCTCTGTTCACAAGAAAGTACTTTATTTATCTACGTTTGTACACAATCACCTTCAAAATAGTCCCCTTGCACAGCAATACAGTGCCCCCAGAGTTCCTGACATTAATGGAATGTGTCCTGGGAGGTTTCTTTTCAAAGTGTGTCAAGACCTTCGATTTGCGGTTAGGGCCGGATCTCCTCAACGGTGTTAAAACGGCGAGCTTTGAACTGGATCTTCAGCGTCAAAAAAAGGGTAGAGTCCGCAGGAGTCAAATCTGTCGAGCACGGTGTTGCCAAACGGTTTAGACATTCTAAGGGGTTGAGCTCGTCAAAGGTTTTCCTGATCTCTCGTCGTTATTGCCAATATTTTTATGTCAAATATACAAAAAATGGTATATACCAAAAACGCCCCACTTTGCCCAACTTTCTGTCATCAGCAAAGTTGCTGCAAACATGCTCATCAAATCAAGTTCCACCAATCTTACTGGTTCCTGAGGAGCTCCAAAAAATTTTGACATGAACATCCAGACATTGTGAGTCCTAAGATTGCATCCAAAGGAGGTAAATTGTCTGTGTGTTTCTGGGTGAAAAGCCTGGCATACTCATTGCCTTGTTAATCACAGTGACACCAGCCAATCACATGTATCTTTGAGCTGATGTATGTAGAAGAAGGTAGACAGCTCCCTCCTCTGAGCAAAATCTCTAAAGAGGCTTTGTGTTTGGGTGTTAGCCTTCACCCTCCCTTGTTGGTAGTTGTTGTTTGATCGAGGAACTTACAGGTGACCAAAATGGGAAGAAAACATCATGTAATATAATAAAAAGCCTTAATAAAACACTGGACTTGTGGGATCTGGTTGAAATGTCTGATAGCTATTTAAATGTAATCAGTCCAGTTATCATCCCAGAACATGAACCTATGCATAAAAAAAAAAAATCTAGAAGCATAACATCTAGCAAACCACCAGAAATTGCTTCTATATGAGGCATCTTAGCATGGGATATCGCTCCAGGGGTTTCCGGTCTTTCATAGAGAAGCCTCCTGCTGGTTTCTCCGCCTACTGCACACTGCTTTTCCTTCCTTTCACTTTTCTGGGAGAGGCCAAGAAGAGACACAATCGGTCCCTAGAGTCCAGCAATGGGCCAAACTTCTCGCAAAGTCATTTCAGAAAACTCATATCACTGCAAACCAACCACCAGAGACACAGAGAGTTAAAAAGAGCAAAAGAGAGAGAGAGAGAGAGAGAGAGAGAGAGAGAGAGAGAGAGAAAGAGAGAGAGAGAGAGAGAGAGAGAGAGAGAGAGAGAGAGAGAGAGAGAGAGGAACAACCAAGAGCATGCTAACTACCAATATTGAGCAGAACGGGATTTAAAGAGATGCGTACGTGGCCAGATATAGTGGAAGGATATGCTAGGAAGAGCACATTGAAACCCGTGACTCAGAAGTGCAACACACGTCACATCAGAAGCCAGGTCAAAAGTGTATAAACATTTCAACCTACTCAAACCTACTGTGAGCAAAGATTTTTTGCTTCTCTCATTATTGAACAGTTTAAAAGGACAGACGTTTTTTTTGGATGCAGCATCAAATTTTCCCATCGCTTGAACTAGGACACTAGAAGATCACTGTCAGCAAAAGTATTCGGACACTCGGATTTCCCACACACTTCCCCAAACTTGGAGAAATACCATTGTATTCATTTATTGTAACATTTCCATTTCCATATTGAATTTTTTTTTTAACCTTCATTTGATTTGACATACAAAATCACATGGTGAGGTGTCCACAAACTTTTGACCTTAGTGTATATATTTACAAAAAAACCACCAAAAAAACCCAACACAGTCACACTAAAACATGTCCTCAATTAGAGGTTAGGTTCGAGGTCCAGGCCTGAGATCGTCACCGAGACGTGAAGTTACGGATCCTGTGACCTTATGTTCAACTCTAGAGACGATACGAAGTCACAGATAACCTTAAATAAACATTCGGCAGAGAACCGAGACGTGTTGCAGTTGCATTTACACATGACAGCGGTTCAAAGTTTCAGTTTCCTTTCAGCTGTTACTTTTTAACCGGCTTATCGTGGCCCGCTGTAGCAGCCTGGTGCAATGAGTTGCGTGGACATGTTACAGACGGGTGCACGTGAGCCGTGTCACTGAGGGGCTCAGTAGGGGGAAAAAAATTATCTTTTTATTTTCTCTCAGGTCACTCCATAGGTGAGAAAGTCTGCACTCCAATGTGTCCTAAAATGGGAGTCAGACAGGGCTATTAATGTGCTATCGGTTAGCCTTCAGCTGAAACACCTCGTCTATGTTGGCACCCCAGAGGAAAACAACACGCAGCTGGTTGGATCGGTTTAATACGTCGCTTCAACCAGGAAGGAGCGGGGAAGCTGGACTACAGACATCTGGAGCCCCTGCTGTGACCAAGTGCGAGTTAGGATTTCCCTTTCACACACTCTACGTGTGAAATAAAATTAATATACCCCCAATTTCAACACCAAAAGTTTCCTTACACCAGATCACTTGGGGATGTGGTAGATCAGTGGTTAAGGCTCTGGCTTAGTGATCAGAAGGTTTGGGGGTTCAAACCCTGGTATTTCCTAGCTGCCACCATTGGGGCACCAAATGAAAATGCCCAAAAGTGGCAGCCTGTCAATACTTGGTCATGAACCTCAAACTTTTTAATCAAACCCAGACCTTTAACCACAGAGCTACACCTTCCCCAAATTTGCTATCATAATTGAATCCACTAATTTTATGAGTGTGCTTGTGGAGATTTGAGCTCAAGGGTGTTAGCGCAAGTAAAGTCTGGTAGTGATGTAAGTGAGGTGAGGAGGTCTGGGGTGCAGTCATGGTTCACATTCATCATGTTGAATAAGGCTGTGGTGAGAACTCTATAGCAGGAGATCGTCCACTGCAACCCAGCTGGATTTGTGCACGGGGGTATTGTCATGCTGGAACAGGTTTGAGTCTCCTTGTTTAAGTGAATAGAAAATTTCATGCTCCCACATTTGAAGACTTCTAATGATCTGACTGTAAGTCAGTGGGGACTCTTTTTTTGGCTGACAGAGTCTCTTGCAAACCGAACCTTGTTTCTGACCATCTGTAAAACGAATAAAGCTCGCATTTTATGGTGCAGAGGCCCCGCATCGGACTTTCCTCAGTTGAACTCGACTGAATCGTTTTTTAAGACTCTGTGCTAAATTCTAGAAGCATAGCACAGCGATTCTGCTTCTCCTGCCTCTGTAAATCTCATGATCTCAAACCCAAATATGCATAACATCAGCGGCCAGAAATAAAACCCCCGAAATGCTGTCTAATTTCATTAAGCTAGATGTGGGCATGCAGAGGGACATTACTAACAGCTGGGAGAAGAATATAACATTCTCCAGACCCCCAAAAAAATGATCTAAGACTCCTGCAGAGATTCTTCAGTACATCTGACCCTGAAATGGTCTGGAAAAGAACTTAGGAGACATATTTTACTGCTTATCTCACACCATAGGAGAATTCTTCATCCCTCCGTTGCATTTTATGGTTCACATACTAAAGTTGGATAAATAAAGGTTTTTGATAGAGGAGTTTTCGGAGCTTCTCCTACATTTTAGAAGTAGGTCGAGGAGCTGTAGGAGGAATGGATTTGTATGCAAACCGGGAGTATTGAGGTTTATTAACACCTTATTATCCTTAGAATGAAATTATAGGTTGCATTGCTTAAGGAATCGAAACCAGAAAATAAAAAACAGAAAAAAACGAAGGCCTCAGACTCATTTGCTGAGAAATACAGTAGCCACGATCACGTGCTTCATCCCCCATGGTGATTACTGAAACTAGATAAATTTGGTTTAAAAATTTATTACTCAGGCTAATGAACCTAATTGCTAATTAACGCTAATGTTCAGTATCCCACACTTATCCGCTACATGGCACCGAGTGTTTACTGAGCCCTTCATTAAGGCGGCTCAGATGTCCTTGTTTTAGAGCGCTAGTAAAGCTAGATGTTCAGCTGTCCAGCAGAGGACTGTTTTGTCGGTAAGGCTTTCGGGGGGGGTTTCTATTAGGGGTCCACAAATTAGGGCCCGTGGGTTAAATGCGACTCGCCCCAACATTTGGAATAGTTTGAAAATGTAATTTAAAATATATGTTTTACTCATATAATTTCTTTATTTAATAATAAAGGTTGGATTTCAAGCTAAAATTTCTCCTTAGTTATCAAAAGAGGTCGAGGCACAGAGGCATCGTCTATCGGCGAAAATCCATACCGATAGTTTTTCCGGTTTTTGGTCCGGCTGTCATTTCGAGAGCGGCCTCTAGAGGCGACTCGCTGATGCCGCACGCTCTTTGTTTTTACACACAAAACTGCGCGCTGCATTAAGAGCGCGATATTTATTATATTAATTCATGAATTTATATTTATATTTATTGATGAATATATTCATATTTATTTCATTTAGCAGATTTTTATGATTCAGTACTGTGTTTTTGGAATAGAGTTCAGTACTATTTTACATGAAGTGTTTGTTTTTTTATCCAGTATCCATTTTAAAAACTATCGAATGATTAATCGGTTATCAGTTAGTACGATCCAACCGAGCTATCGGTTAAATAAGATATAGTTATTGATAGAAAATCCACTAAAAAGAAAACTATTAAAACGGAAAAAATTATGTGTCCCTTACAAAAAAAAAGGTCTGTGGTCCCCTGGTTTAAGGAGATTTAAAGCGTTTTACCAGATTGTCACAGTTGGGTTAGAATCACAGTATAATTGTGGAATCTGGAAGCACTGTCTTTTTTTTTCTTGGATTATTACGGTGTTGTAGCTGTCCGGGACATCTCTAAATCCTAAACCAGGATCCAGACTCCATGAAACAAAACGCGTGAGACTGATGACAATACGTTATTTCTCAAATCTCAACAGAGCACTCGCAGGGAGCAAAGGACCTCTGTACAGAAGGAAAAGAAATAAAGTCGAAAAGGAAAAGAGGGGAAAAAATCAGCATGAACAATTTTCATTAAGCTTTGGTTTTGAGTTTTTTCCGGTGCTACGAGAAATGCTGACTCGAGCTCGTTTGCCCACAACAAAGCGGACCCAAAGTGGCACCAATGTGCCAGGAGAGGCCAAAAGCTGAGCTGGCAGTTCTCAGAAAGCAGCTGCCACTGTTCTGTAACTCACAGAGACGGTCAGAATGTTTCAGCAGCCCAGGAGAAGACAAGAAAAGGATGAAGGAATTCAGGAGGAGGTGAGAGACTCTGGGAGATTGAAAGGAAATGAGAATGCAACTAGGAATACACATGAGCAAGATATACACACTCAATGGCCAACAGTTTGTGGATACCCGAGCACAAGATACATATGAACATCTCATTCCACATTTGGTCCCCATTTGTTCTCATAATAACCTCCACTCTTCTGTGAAGATGTTCCACTAGATTGTGCATGTGGAGATTTGTGTGAGAGGCGTTCAGCTACGAGGGTCCTAGTAAAGTCAGGTGTTGTTGTAGGTGAGTCGAGGAGGCCTGGGGTGCAGTCAGCGATCACATTCATCATGTTTAATACGCTTGAGGTTCATGATCTTCCACTCCAATCCATGTACAGTATGTCTTCATAGAGCTGATGTTGTACACAGGAATACTGACATGCTTTGAAAGATTTGGGTCTTCTAGATTTGGGGCTGTAAGAAATCAGGTATCCTAATACTTTTGTCCATATAGTGTATAATGTATTGCTGGGGATTTGAAATGAAGGCAAATTTTATGTTTTTGTGGAAATTTTACAAAAAAGAAAAAAGCTCAACTGTATAAACAGATCACTGTTTTGAACCGTTTTGACGGACGTTTCCTCACGATGTCCTGCTTTTCTTCAAAAGTCCGTCCTGTAAATGTCCTTGTAATTGTATCTGCGCCCAAATCGATTTCTTCTCCTCTGTCAGCCGGTGTGGAATTAAAAAAAAAGCTATTAAATCCACATGAATATATTAAAGCTTGTGCAGTTTGCTACAGATGCGGGTTGTGAGCTCTGACTCGTGCGCTCTCGGTTCAACGCCTTTAAGGGGGCCTTGGAGTTGTCAAGTCGCAGTCTGATTGGTTAAAGTGACAGCTTTAAGCAACGTGGATTTGAATCTTAATAAGAGCTCTCGCTGTTCATTTCTACAGGCCCTACAGCAACACGTGATGTGACGTCTGAAATCTGATTGGATAGAAGCTGTTGCTGAAACTTACACTCGGTGGAGAAGTGTACCCCAGAGAAACGCTAGGAAATGATGGACTACTGGAAATAATTTAATACATAATCATGGACAAAAAAATGTTAAAACATAAGAGACATTCTAAGAACGAGAAGCAAAAGGAGGAGGCCTTCCTGGACAACCAATGTTTGGAAGATCAGATGGTTTTAGTGACTTTGTTCTTTGAATCTCGTTCATCAAACACGTCTACATACACCAACTTTGGGTATTTTTATATATATATATATACTTAATATACATACAGTATATCATGCTTATGTGTATATGTAGAGATAGAGAGAGAGAGAGAGAGAGAGAGAGATAGATAGATAGATAGATAGATAAATAGATAGATAGATAGATAGATAGATAGATAGATAGATAGATAGATAGATAGATAGATAGATAGATAGATAGACAGATAGACAGACAGATAGATAGATAGATAGATAGATAGATAGATAGATAGATAGATAGATAGATAGATAGATAGATAGATAGATAGATAGATAGATAGATAGATAGATAGATAGCAGATGGAGATGACGTGCTCTGCAGTGCAGAAGCAGGATAATGGAGAAGATAAAAAGGGATCATCAGCAGTAAGGGTCGATCCTGAGTGTTAGACACGGATTAATGATGACCCTCCACCCCATCTCCAGGGTTCTGACCCATATATCTGGGACACATGAAGTATGAGCATGTAACATTCCTGGATCTACAGCTTCATTGCAGACCAGTTGCTTAAATCCGTTTTGATCTTATCACATGTTCGTGTTGAGATTCGTACCACGTCACGTCTAATATCTTTACTGCCGCAGCTGCTGAGCGTTACGCCGATGTCAAGTCCTGGGATGAACATTAGCAGATGGTGTTAATGAATTTTTCACTTACAGCATGGCCAAATGTATTAAATGGGAAAAAAAAAGAGGTGAAATTTAAATCCACTAGGAAATTGTCTCGATTTAGAGAATTTCACTCGCATTATGTTAATTTCTCTTTAGATCAGAATTATTCACACTCCTTATAGTGTACTTTCATCAGTTCTGCTTCCATAAAGTCTCATTCTGTCTTTTCCTGTTAAACGATTCAATCCCAGAGACTGACATGCTCATTATATATGTGTATCACAACTAGTGGTGGGAAGATCAGGCCATTTAAGGGATTTGGTTCTTTGAATCTCGTTCATCAAAATGAACGAATCTTTTTTTGAGTCATTCGGTTCATTTTGGTTCGAAAGTTTTTTCGAATCTTTTATCAGAAATAAAATAAAATGTCACATTTTCAATAAACAGATCCCCCAACACGTCTACACACTAACTTTGACTATAATTTAAATGATTAATGGGAGTCACGTGATAAAAGACAGAACGACTCGAACTCTCGCTGAGTCGACTCGTTCTTCTGAGTCACATTAAAGACTCGAACAAGACGAACAAATCGTGCATGAACGATCCTTCACTAATCCCACCCATTTCTGGTGTAGGTTTATTTGAGGTTCACTCCAAAGACATCCTATACAACTGTGCAACTAAAAGTTTGAACCCCAAAATTCAAATACGTTTGTCCGTATAATGAACAAAATGTCAATACGTAGTGTTTTCCTAGTGTTATGACCCTCTGCCTGGGAAAAGCAGACTGTCATAGGACCGCGACAATCCTCTCAGCTCTAATAAGTGTTTGGTAAAGCCATGATCTTTTGATCTTAAGCAGAATTAAAGGTCTGGCTGTTCCTTGCAGTCTGTATCTAATTAATATTTTGCAGTAGAAAAAGAGAAGGAAGACCCTCTGATCGTCTCCTCCCAAACACATAGAACATACTGCACCTCTGTGTGAAAACTGAGAGAAGGACAAAGAGAGAAAGAGAGAGAGGAGACCACAGCAGAATGAGAAGAAAGACGGCTTGTAATGAGAAGAAACCGAGCGTAGATGTTCACAGCCTACCTGCAGGTCTGCTTGTCCGCTGGCTGTCGACATGGCTGGCGTTGAGAGTCCCGGCTTCCTCCGTCTTTCCAACGTGTCTCTAGTTTCTGTAGGAGAAGCAAACAGGGGGTCGCTTAGAGAGGAAAAGTTGGCAAGACGCTTCTGTCAGAGCACACAAGCGTGTATTCATTATTTTTTTTTTTAAACCCACTCATGAGAGCATCACACAGGGACAGCACAGAATGACAGAAAGAAAAAAGCCCTCTATTTTCACTAAAACCGGTCTTGTGTTGAGAATAATGGCATCATTTGCAGGCCACAGCTCACATCAGACTTGTTATCAGAGGTTAGATGCATGCCAGATGACCAAATAGCTGTATTGTAATTTCACCATGTGATGATTTTGTGTGGTCGACTGGGACAACCCCAGAGCAAAAATTCTTCTCATATGACCAACAAATAAAAACGTTTAACCATAAAAAGAATTCATGTGCTCGTTGGCATCCGTTCTAGCTGAGAAACACCTACCTGTTACGGTGATTTATTTACAACAGGGATTGGAGTAACTCGATAATGGGTGCCAGACCTCTCTGACGCCAGATCTACATTCTCAACGCCTGCATTCGGCTGCTTGGATACGACTGGGTTAGAGCCAAAAAACACACACTGTATGATGATACCTTCGGGTTTTATATTCAAAAAAACTTTATGATGATGTTGCTTGGTCACAAAGCTGAACCCCGGCCCCCCCCCCCACCTGAATGGATTGATGGAGTTATTTTCTCTGCATTAACACCACCGAATCAGTTCCACTCGATTAAACAGGAAGAGAAACACCACACGAGGCCGTCTCAGCCATATGTGGTTCTTCTCCCAAGTGTTACCAATAAAACAATTGTATAAGCCAATGCTCTTGTGCACAAAGCCATGAAAATATGCTGGAAGATCTTCTGCTATAAGGCTCCAGCCCTATTGAACCTCTTTTGGATAAACTGGAACGCTGACTGCACCCCAGTCCTCCTGACCTCACCTACATCAGTTAGTAACACCTTTGTGTCTGCATGAGCACGAGTATGTATTTTGGCATATAGCATTTTGGAGAAGAAAAGAGAAAACTGGTTCCTCTCTTTGTAGCCCCTTTGACTTTTTAGTTATGAACATGATTATTAGGAAAAGTTTTTATTTTTGGTAGATTACATCTGATCTGAGTTGATGTTTTCGGAATTTCTCAACTGTGGGACGAATAAATGTATATCTCATCTTATGCTTGGCCCCCTACATATAATAGCTCTGGTCCCCATTTTTTACGCTGAGAACCACTGTATTTCAGCAAGAATGTGTTTATTTGACTTATTCATGTACGTGATCAATTTAAATAGCACCTTTCCAGAACCCGTATTTTTTTTTACCGGTACGCAAACACGAACAGGAGTCGCTCAGAGAGTAAAAAGTTGGCAAGACACCGTTGAATAATTTCAGGTCACCAGTGCAAACATTCGTCTGGAAAAAACAAGCTTCATTCGCTACCTACACAAAAAGGACTGAATATTCAGGTCCGCTTTAACACGTTTATTTATTACAGGTTCAATCATTTTTTTCTTTTTTCCCCTAAACCTTTTAAATTGTGTTTGGAAGATATTTAATTGATCTTGATTTAAAAAAAAATCAGGACACCTGAATTTCCATGTGTTTTTTCACAAAATGTTTTAGAGGCACAAAGTTGTAAAGGTCTTTGGATGCAGTAGATTGAAATTTTCACTTCACACAAACTCGGAGGTCCAAACCTGTTCCAGCATGACACAAGGCCCCTGTGCACAAATCCAGCTCCATGAACATATGCTTTCCATGGGTTGAAGTGGAAGATCTCCCGCTATAGAGCTCTGCTCTCAAACCTATCCAAGACCCTTTTGACCGAATAGGACAGGACAGGGGGACAAAATCAAGACGGTACCAACGCCATACAGGAATAATACGCATGATAGTGGTGAAGATGTTGGATTTCTAACTGGAAGGCCATGAGTTGCCAATGCTGGACCCTTAAACTAGAGATGAATGTTAGTTGCTCTGGATAAGGGTGTCTGCCTAATGTAAACATTGGAGGTGGTACCTCAGTGGTTATATTGTTGGAATGGTTGTGAGTTCAAATCCCAGCACCACCAAGCTGCCCTTGGTCCAAAACCCTCAACCCTCAACTGCTCAAGTCATAGAAGCAAGATAATTGTAAGTTGTTCTGGGTCGTAAATGTGAACATCACCAGCAGAGTTTGCTAGCTCTTAAAAAGATTATGGTGGTTAATACTCAGTGGTTGGATGGTGGTTCAGTGGTTAATACGTTCTGATCAAAAGATTGTGAGTTCAAGTACCAGCACCACTAATTTCCTGCTGCTGAACCCCCAAGCAAAGCCCTTAACATATAGCTGCTCTTATACTGCCTTTTCAGAGCACATACAGCTGCTGTGTACATGTAGCGTGTTATTTTCAGCATAAGAAGATGAAATCTTTTAAAACATGGTCATTTGAAGTTTATGGGTGCCCTATAACCCTGCGTTCTGAGATAAAAGTTTATATTTTGTACTGTAACGAAAACATTGCACAGTTCTTGCTCATGGAGATGATGTAATGGTCTCGGGTGGTGTTGAAAAAACATTTTTGAGTCCTTGTAGGTTGAAACCCGAGACGAGGTTCACACGAGTCCTTGACAAGAAGGAGACCATTGATTTCTGGTCTCAAACTCGGTTTCAAGTAGCACAACACAACCATACAGCCTGTAATCAATAACATGTTAAACCTATTATACTGGTTGCTAGGAAATGTAAATGTTTATCCTTTTTTTATTCCCATGGTTTTTTTTTTTATAGCAACCCGCCATATCACATGACTTGTTTCGTGATCAATGTATATTCCTGTTCACAATCACGACTTATGAGTATTGAAATACACTCACAATCACGTAAACGTACTGGGATTTACGATCATTTAAACACACTATAAGGACGAATGTTTGTGGAAACCTGACCATAACATACACATGTTCTTTTTTTATTCATCCCATTCAACATTTAGTCCACATTTGCTGTTATAGTAACCTTCACTTTTTTCACAGTCTTCACAGTCACAGGGAGCACCGACATTCACAAGGGAGCAGGGACCACTAACATTCATATGTTTTGCCCGGAAACAACGTGATCTCACTTCCGCACCCACCCTCCTGCAAACTTCGCCCTCTTCCCAAAGATGAAGATCCAGCACAAAAAGGTCACCGTTTTGACACCATTGCAAAGATCCAGCGTGAATCATGATCAGCGATGCTTGACTTCACAAGACATGTTTAAATGGCAGGAACACTTGTAGAGCTTGAGGCAATGCATTGATGTGCAAGGGGACTATTTAAAAGGTGATGATGTATATAACGTAGATAAATAAAGTACGTTTTTGTAAACAGAGCTAGTCTCCACCTCGTGATAGTGATACCACCTCGTATGAGTTGGCGTGGAGGACTGGAATTACAAGCTATTTTTGCACCAGGCAAAAATGCTGGGTCTCATCTGAGCATGTTCCAATCCTAATACTTATCAGATAACTCCATGACCTCCACCCCAACCACCTACATTTACATATATGACATAAAACAGATGACCTTTCTCAAAGAAGAGCTTTGTAGTCACTATCAGAAACATATCCTATGCTAGTTCAATCACCGTTTAAGGCCAGACATTCTTTTAAACAGCTAGGGGAAGTGTATTTCACCACCAGGGAAAGGAGAGGATGAGTAATGATGAGTGGCATCAGTATAGCAGTGGTATGTAAACCACTGTGAGGTGATGAACTCTCAAAGAGAGTGAGTAATAAAGGTTAAGGGTGAACAGATGAGGACCCAGTACTAAGCCTTGGACGCTAGTAAAGAGTCGGCATGGAGCAGATGTGGATCACCTCCATGTAACTTGATATGAACAGGTCAGAAGCAAATGCAACAGGAAGAGACTTCACAGGAAGGGACAGACTTTCACTTTTTCAATTTTTATCACCACAATATCTGTGTAAAGCTGCTTTGAGACGATGTGCACTGTTAAAAGCGCGACACAAATGAAAATGAATTGAATTGAATTAAGTTGAATAGAAGTGTCTTGAGTTCGAGCCATTTCCAGTCAAAAGTTTTTCCAAGCGGTAGATCACGCAAATCCTCTCAAAGAGAATTAGCTTTTAGGCAGGAAGCTTTTCTCTTTTTTAGAAAAAAGCTTTTCTGGTATACATATCACAATATTTTAACTAATATTTGTCTGTTCAGAATCAACTGCACCCTTTTCATAACCCAGACCCACTTTAGTTGTTTGAAAAGCGAAAGTACACAGTGAAACGCATGCATTCTCCTGTGCATTGGTGGTTTTGACTCCTTGTTCTTTCTATCGCTTTTGTCTTCGCCTTGTCCCGTCCATTTCATCACCTGACCCGATGCTTGCATGAAGTCTTTAAGAAATGGTTTGCCATTTTACAATCGATGTTCCACGAAAGATGGGACGCTGTGTAAAATTTTAATAATTCTTTTTTTTTACAAATTAATATTCCATTCACAATAAAACAAAACAAAAAAAACATCTAAAAAAAAGTTGCGACAGGGCCGTGTTTACATCTTCTCTCCATAAGCTGTACATCTGGGAACTGAGGAGACCAATTGCTGAAGTTTTGGGAAAGGAGTTTTGTCCCATATGTGTCTGATACAGGATTCTAGCTGCTTAACAGTTCTGGGTGTTCTTTGTTGTATTTTTTGTTTTATGATGCACCAAATGTTTTCAAATGGTGAAAGGTATAGGCTGATTTCCGAAAAGAAATAAAAAATTTCGATTCGTCTGACTACAGAACAGTTTTACACTTTGCCTCAGTACATTTTAAATTAGCTTTAGCCCAGAAAGGTTGGTGGCCCTTTTAGATCATTTCCACGCATGCCTTCTTTTGCATGATAGCGATTTAACCTTCATTTGTGGATCACATGGTCACATGATCAAACTGTGTTCACAAACTGATTTCCAGAGGTGTTAATGAGGCCATGCAGTGATTTCCATTAGAGAATCTTGACTGTTTTATATGCAGCGCCTCAAGATCACGGCCGTCCAATATTGAATTTTGCCACTTTTAAAGATATTATGTACTGTTAATGACCGTTTTGCAATTAAATGTCGAGGAACATTATTTTGAATAATTTCTATACACAGTCTTTCATGGGTTGATGAAGAGACTCTCTAAGATACACTGTTTATACTCAATCGTCTTACTGACCTGCAGTCAATTAACCTCATTAGTTGCACAATGCAAATTCTAAATGACCTTATTTTTCCCCCTGAAATGCTACATTTCCTCAGTTTAAACATTTGACATGTATTATTCTGAATAAAATTTGTAGTTTATGAAATTTGCAAATCTTCTAGTATTATTTACATTTTACACAGTGTCCCAACTTTTTTGGAATTGGGGTTGTCATTTGGCTGCCTCGATCTATTCAAAAAAAAAACAAAAAAACCTGCCCTTCTATCCAAACTCCATAGATTAGAAATTAAGTAGATCACTGAAACTGCATATCTTGCAAATTTTGGCACACACTGCACATGTAAGCAGAAACCAATATTCACGTCTGGTTCAACAATGAACCTATTTGTTGTGCATTCTAAAAAAAAGAAAAAAAAAGAAGGTATATTCTTCTATTATGCAGCAACTCTAAGAAATACACACACAAGCACACAACAGAAAGTAATCCACAATGTAATTATGTGTTTTCATTGTACGTCCACTGACACAAAGGATCAAAGAGGGCCATTTGGAGGTGAAGACTGGGAACTAAGAACGTCTTAAATGATTGTGTAAAGCTCAAACTGACAGAAGAGCCTTTCAGAAGAGCTGCAGTTTGGCTCAGGTATGTTAAACAAGCTTGTGTTTGTGCAGGTTAGGAGACTTTTCTGTCTAAAAAAAGTCCATAAAAGGTTGAGACTGTTCTGGATGTTGAAAATATCTGAAGTTAACTGGGTGCTTTAATAGCGATAAATAGTTACTTAGGTTTAATGGAAAAAATGCATTTTAGTTTTTTTGGTCGCAGAAGATTAAACAGTCAACAGCTAATATTCTGCCAGGAAAATTGCTGTGCATGCTTTTATAGTGTGTCTTCAGTGTGACAGCCTGTGCAAATCACTCATTCTGGGCTTTTTTCAGCTTTATAAAGAGCCTTTATGTTCTGCAACAGTGACTGACAAGTCAAAGGCTGAGGCACATTGCAGCTGCACTGATAGCAGGGTCATGACCTTTGGGCATAAAACTCATCCATACTAACACACTGCTGCAGAAGCAACAGGGATACTGTAAAGGGGAAATCGAGTCGGGCTGGACTGTTTCAAACTGCATTTTAAATGAACTGAAGAACTGGAATGAATGGATTCCTATTGCACAATCAACACATAGACCTCTATAGGTCTCACGTATGTAAACATAAAAAGCTGCACCCAGCTCCTATAGGACATGATTGTTAGCATTGCACAGATGTACTGAATTTTTAACAGACACATGCATGTTACTTTTGTTTCTATGCAACAGACTAGCTAAAAGGCTAACACACACAAGAACTGGACCATGAATGACTGGAACAAAGTTCTTTGAACTTCCTCACATCCAGCGGTTGTAAGGAATCCTTATCCAACATATGTACTGTTCCATACTTCAATTCCATCTGGACTGCGGTTCATTGGATCCAACTTCATCATACGACAAACAATCGTCTGGAGTGATATCTATCATGGAACGGCCCAATCACTGCACCTAAATCCTATAAAACTGTTGACATTTGGGGAGTTTTACAAGAGTGTTTTAGCTGAATGTTTGGAGAAACAAAGTGTCCGGATTTTAAGAGTGTGTAAAGCTGATTTTTATTCTGAGTATTTTTGAATAAAAATAAAGTTTGCACATTTCATATTAGTTTGGTCAAAGTAAATCTTCATAGCGTCACATTACCGAGTTTGTCTCTCAAAAACCATTAAACACTACGTGTTTCCAACCCCATTGACAGGCTCTATAGGTGTAAGACTGTATCCATCTATAGCGAATAATATCTCAGTGTTTAAGATGTTAGACTTTTGATCTGGCCCTTAAACAAGGCCCTAAACCCTGAACTGCTTAGTGGTAAGTAGTTCTGCATAAGATCGTCTGCCAAATGCAATAAATGTAAATGTTTAATAAATACTGTACGTCTTTACAAATTTAACAAGCACCAAATGTATAAAAGTATTTCGACAATCGTGGAAAAATTCGAGATGTGAAAATGTATAGACATATGCTTTTCGTTAGGTCAATGCCAGACTCGAACTTAAACTCCCACTCTACACTGAAGCCTTCAAACATGGCCGCCGTAGACTCCAACTCCCAGAACACACACACACACTCTGCCTCTCTAGCTTACAGATTAAACCCACTTTGCGCCACAAACGCAAACAATCACAAACACACACTTTTTAGGACCTCCGTTCAGGAAAACAATGTGAAGTAACATGTAGTGACTGTTGTTCTTTGACTGTTGCTGAGGGATCATTTGTTTGATGCACAAATTGTTTCTGTCCATGTTGTTTTTAATTTTTTATACCTGTTCCAGCTCTGGAAAGATCTGCTTTACATGGGTTGGAATTGAAGATCTCCTGCTATAGAGCTCTGACCTTAACACCTTCATAAGCTCACTCCAGACTCCAGACTCTAGAATGGAGTTTGTTACAACCTCAAATGAGTTCTGTATTGTGGAATTTGAAGCTCAAAAGCACATACCAATCTAATGGTCAGGTGTCCACAAACATTTGTCCATATTTTTTATACTATTTTGCAACAGATATACTTATGAATATGACCATTATGAAATATATCCTTGTATTTATGTAGGCCACATTTTCTTTTGCATACATTCTTGTCTAGTTTGTCACTGTTTGACTGCTGAAAGTGGCAAGATTGCAAACATACTTTAGGGCAGACTCACGTCCTCCAAGACTTTGGTGTTTGCGTAATACATGCACAGCGGTGTAAAGAGTACCTGAAAATCAAACTTGAGTAAACGTATAGATTACTTTCCTAAAAAACATACTCCTTTACAAGTTTAAATTTACCAATTCCAATATGACTCGAGTAAAAATCTTCGAGTATCTGATTTGAACAGAACTTGGGTTTTTGACTCGTACTGAACGTATGCACAAAGGTGCACAAGTCTGCAACACCAAGACACACGTGAGTGAAAAGCCAAAAACAGTCGAGTTGTGAGGTTTCACTTCCTAAAACGCAAATCAAATTGTACACCTCAAAACTGCATTAACCAACAACACAACATGCCAGAATGAAACAAACAAGTCCGTCCAAAAATAGACAAAGTAGTGAAGCAGTCTATTGAAAAGGGATCTCCAATCAGCCAATAAAAAGACAGTATCATGTCACAAGTGTAAAAGAAACATTAGTATTCAACTGACAAGTAAAATACAAGTAAATCATTCTAAATAAATAAACGCGAATATTCTGGGATTTTTTTGCAGCTCTCAGTCTCAGAGAGGGGCAATATTTGTATTCGACTTCAATAAAAGATGCTTCTCGAAAATCTTGGAATTTATTGAGATTTTTTCGCACTGAAAATCTAGAGGCTTAATGACACCATGAACAGAGGTGAAAAATATAATTGGTAATGACCATTATCGATTAAACAGAGTGGAGTAAAAAGTACATCTATTGAATCATAAGTGTAGTTGAGTAGTTTGATACTCAACTACAGTAGTTCGAAAAATGACTTAAGTACAGTAATGAAGTAGCATAATTTCCGGACTATTAAGCGCACCCAAATATAAGCCAAAGATTTGACAAAGATGTTTATTTTGAACATAAATAAGCCGCACCTGTCTATAATGCCTACACTGAAACTAATGAAATTTACACAGGCTTTAATGAAAGACAGTGTCTGTTACATGGCTTGTATCTAAACAGTAGCCTACCAAGAAAGTCATTGTTCACTGTTTTCCTCCTTCCTTTCACAACTATTTCTCTCGAGAATTTATCTTTTGGCGTCGTCGTGCGTTTAAAAATCACCATCGGTGAATCTTCTCTCCCGATGCCGTGCAGCTCAGAACACAGGTGAAGTGCGTTTTCATGGCCGGTTGTTTTCAGCGTGACGAATGATTCGCATTTCCAGTTCCCAGTCCGAGTGAGCGGCAGGTCAAACGTCAGAGGAACATCATCCTCTACATCAACAAAATCAGTGGGAGCGCATCTGATTTAATATAAAGAGTTTCATTGGTTCACCTGAACCCGTTCAGCAATTTCATTGGTCTAATGTTATGGGGTTCAGTTTTTTGGCTTGAAGTTTGTGAAACCAGGAAAAACCCAGGAAAAATCCATAAATTAGCCGCTTTGTTGTTTAAGCCGCGGGGTTCCAAGCGTGGGAAAAAAGTAGAGGCTTATAGTCCGGAAAATACGGTACACAAAATGTACCACCGTACATATGCCACACACATATTGAACACGTTAGCAGGCTCTGAAGTGTAAAAGAAACCACATTCCTTCTATATACTACAATATATAATGTATGTGCTTTATACAATAAATTAAAAACATGCTCACAGCATGATGCTGCCACCACCATGCTTCACTGTGGGGATGGTATTGGCCAGGTGATGAGCAGTGCCTGGTTTTCTAAAGACATGACGCTTGGTGTATAAGGTCAAATCTTCAATCTTTGTTTCGTCAGACCAAAAAATTTTGTGAAATGATCTGAGGGTCCTTCAGGTGGAATGTCATGTGCCTTTTACTAAGGAGCAGCTGTGAATATTTTCCGAGTGCACTGTAAATTTTCCCTTGACTTGAATTAGTAGACCTGTTTCTGTCTCTAAGGCTGGCTTTAAACTATAAGAAGAAACTCTATAACTGAGTACGTGTAGACAGCAGGAAGTTCAGATTTCACCCTCGTTTGGACAGGAAGCGGAGTGTCTTTAAAACAGAATATGCAGTGCAGCTACGTATGTTCCTTCATTCCAGAGCGAGATGTTGAACGATTGCGATCTGCAGAAAGACTGCTTAGATAAGATCCTACACATGTGCTCCATATGAGGGGCTGTGGCTGGTGTGAGCAAAAATGTAAATGACCTGAGGCCCCATGTTTATGTCACCATGCCAACCAGGCGTGTTGGAATGTAGGAAAAACGCACAGGAAGATATATACAGTATATATATATATATATATATATATATATATATATATATATATATATATATATATATATATATACAGTGAGGAAAATAAGTATTTGAACACCCTGCTATTTTGCAAGTTCTCCCACTTAGAAATCATGGAGGGGTCTGAAATTGTCATCGTAGGTGCATGTCCACTGTGAGAGATATAATCTAAAATAAAAATCCAGAAATCACAATGTATGATTTTTTAACTATTTATTTGTATGATACAGCTGCAAATAAGTATTTGAACACCTGAGAAAGTCAATGTTAATATTTGGTACAGGAGCCTTTGTTTGCAATTACAGAGGTCAAGATTCTCTATTGGGTTTAGGTCTGGAGACTGGCTAGGCCACGCCAGAACCTTGATATGCTTCTTACAGAGCCACTCCTTGGTTATCCTGGCTGTGTGCTTCGGGTCATTGTCATGTTGGAAGACCCAGCCTCGACCCATCTTCAATGCTCTAACTGAGGGAAGGAGGTTGTTCCCCAAAATCTCGCAATACATGGCCCCAGTCATCTTCTCCTTAATACAGTGCAGTCGCCCTGTCCCATGTGCAGAAAAACACCCCCAAAGCATGATGCTACCACCACCATGCTTCACAGTAGGGATGGTGTTCTTGGGATGGTACTCATCATTCTTCTTACTCCAAACACGTTTAGTGGAATTATGACCCAAAAGTTATATTTTAGTCTCATCTGACCACATGACTTTCTCCCATGACTCCTCTGGATCATCCAAATGGTCATTGGCAAACTTAAGACGTACCTGGACATGTGCTGGATTAAGCAGGGGAACCTTCCGTGCCATGCATGATTTCAAACCATGACGTCTTAGTGTATTACCAACAGTAACCTTGGAAACGGTGGTCCCAGCTCTTTTCAGGTCATTGACCAGCTCCTCCCGTGTAGTTCTGGGCTGATTTCTCACCTTCCTTAGGATCATTGAGACCCCACGAGGTGAGATCTTGCATGGAGCCCCAGTCTGAGGGAGATTGACAGTCATGTTTAGCTTCTTCCATTTTCTAATGATTGCTCCAACAGTGGACCTTTTTTCACCAAGCTGCTTGGCAATTTCCCCGTAGCCCTTTCCAGCCTTGTGGAGGTGTACAATTTTGTCTCTAGTGTCTTTGGACAGCTCTTTGGTCTTGGCCATGTTAGTAGTTGGATTCTTACTGATTGTATGGGGTGGACAGGTGTCTTTATGCAGCTAACGACCTCAAACAGGTGCATGTAATTTAGGATAATAAATGTAGTGGAGGTGGACATTTTAAAGGCAGACTAACAGGTCTTTGAGGGTCAGAATTCTAGCTGATAGACAGGTGTTCAAATACTTATTTGCAGCTGTATCATACAAATAAATAGTTTAAAAATCATACATTGTGATTTCTGGATTTTTTTTTTTAGATTATGTCTCTCACAGTGGACATGCACCTACGATGACAATTTCAGACCCCTCCATGATTTCTAAGTGGGAGAACTTGCAAAATAGCAGAGTGTTCAAATACTTATTTTCCCCACTGTATATATATATATATATATATATATATATATAAAAGCATGGGCAAAGCCAAATGGAGTCAGTGTTCTTCCCAAGATTGCTCAATAAGCATCAGGTCAGAGTTAAATAGCAGGCCACTCAAAATCTTCCACTCCGACCTATGGAAACCATAGAGCTGGCTTTGTGCACAAGGACATTTTCAAATCATTGTCAGAAATAGGTTTGGGTCTCCTAGTTGAAGTAAAGGGAAAAAAATCTCATGTGTCTGTAAAGGTCAGGTGTCCCAATACTTTTGTTTGTATATATATCTTTTAAAAATATCTTATATATATATATATATATATATATATATATATATATATATATATATATATATATATATATATATATATATTTATTTTTTTATTTATTTTTTTCGAAGAAAGAGCTTTATTTAAGATCCCCTTTCCATTTTAGTTTTCTTTAGCAGCAGATTTCTTGACATTTAAACAAACATAAAAAGAAGAACTTGACCTTTCTCAAATGTGTGATATGATGCCTAAGAAATGTAAAAAAAGATTTTACACTTGCACACTGATCACATCTGAAGTCTCCGAGTGTAATCTACGGCATGAAGAAATGTCCGATATAATATAAATATATATACTATATACCAGCTTTGTAAAAAAAAAAAAAAAAAAATTAAATAAAATACTGTTTTTTTAGAATATCTAATTAATGCATTAAAATAAAAAGCTTCCTCACACACAAACTCTCCAGTACACTTAATTTGTCTAATGAGAGGGGTAGAGAGGTGGTAAACTTCCAGACTTCAGTGTATATATTTGACGTAGTGGCAGTTTTTCCATATTGTTGGATTAACAGTGTTTGAGAACATAAATGGAAAGTGCACATGATTAGACTGAGCAGGCTGTGTGTGTGTGTGTGTGTGTGTGTGTGTGTGTGTGTGTGTGTGTGTGTGTGTGTGTGTGTGTGTTATCTACTATTAAGGAGATACAGTACACACATTACTATACACAGCCTGTATAGCAGGTCTATAGTAGGCTCTAAGCCAGCATAGAAACAAAAGGTGAAACATTCATTATGAGAATATCTGGGAATCGCCTCAGGGGGATACCACAGCTACAGTCGCCGCTTATGTGTAACTGCTTTTCTTCATGTTTTTCATTTTTATATACGCTCTCTGTATATGTATGTGTATATATATCTTACTATTTGTTTATGTTTAAATATATATATATATATATATATATATATATATATATATATATATATATATATATATATATATATATAAAATCATATACTGTATATTAAGACGTGGATCCAATATGAATACATTATCCGTAGTGTTCAAAAAACAGACACAAATCAGAAATCAGGTCTAAAACTAGAGATATGGGTCAGACTTGGACATCCTGGGGTGTAGGTTTTTTAATTATGACATTGGCAAGCGGTCAAATATGAAGCTCGTAAGAAGAGAAATATGAAAGTGAGTCACTATTATTATCCCTCTTGGGTATATAATTGTATCGTTTAATATGGCGATCTTGGGTATATAATTGTATCATGTATTGTGGCGATCTTGTGTATATAATTGTATTGTTTGCTGTGGCGATCTTGTGTATATAATTGTATTGTTTGTTGTGGTGATCTTGGGTATATAATTGTATTGTTTGCTGTGGCGATCTTGTGTATATAATTGTATTGTTTGTTGTGGTGATCTTGTGTATATAATTGTATCGTTTAATAAGGCGATCTTGTGTATATAATTGTATCATGTATTGTGGCGATCTTGTGTATATAATTGTATTGTTTGTTGTGGTGATCTTGGGTATATAATTGTATTGTTTGCTGTGGCGATCTTGTGTATATAATTGTATTGTTTGTTGTGGTGATCTTGTGTATATAATTGTATCGTTTAATAAGGCGATCTTGTGTATATAATTGTATCATGTATTGTGGCGATCTTGTGTATATAATTGTATTGTTTGTTGTGGTGATCTTGGGTATATAATTGTATTGTTTGCTGTGGCGATCTTGTGTATATAATTGTATTGTTTGTTGTGGCGATCTTGTGTATATAATTGTATCGTTTAATATGGCGATCTTGTGTATATAATTGTATCATGTATTGTGGCGATCTTGGGTATATAATTGTATTGTTTGCTGTGGCGATCTTGTGTATATAATTGTATTGTTTGCGGTGGCGATCTTGTGTATATAATTCTATCGTTTAATGTGGCGAGCTTGTGTATATAATTGTATTGTTTGTTGTGGTGATCTTGGGTAAATAATTGTATCGTTTAATGTGCGATCTTGTGTATATAATTGTATTGTTTGCTGTGGCGATCTTGTGTATATAATTGTATCGTTTAATGTGGCGATCTTGTGTATATAATTGTATCGTTAAATGTGGCGATCTTGTGTATATAATTGTATCGTTTAATGTGGCGATCTTGTGTATATAATTGTATCCTTTTGTTGTGGCGATCTTGGGTGAATAATTGTATAGTTTAATGTGGCGATCTTGGGTATATAATTGTATCGTTTAATGTGGTGATCTTGGGTATATAATTGTATCGTTTAATGTGGTGATCTTGGGTATATAATTGTATCGTTTAATGTGGCGATCTTGGGTATATAATTGTATCGTTTATTGTGGCGATCTTGGGTATATAATTGTATCGTTTAATGTGGCGATCTTGGGTATATAATTGTATCGTTTATTGTGGCGATCTTGGGTATATAATTGTATCGTTTATTGAGGCGATCTTGGGTATATAATTGTATCGTTTATTGTGGCGATCTTGGGTATATAATTGTATCGTTTATTGAGGCGATCTTGGGTATATAATTGTATCGTTTATTGTGGCGATCTTGGGTATATAATTGTATCGTTTAATGTGGCGATCTTGGGTATATAATTGTATCGTTTATTGTGGCGATCTTGGGTATATAATTGTATCGTTTAATGTGGCGATCTTGGGTATATAATTGTATCGTTTATTGTGGCGATCTTGGGTGTATAATTGTATCGTTTGTTGTGCCGATCTTGTGTATATAATTGTATCATTTGTTGTGGCGATCTTGAGTATATAATTGTAATTTTATAATTGTTTAACCCAACATAATATATATAAACTTTCAATATACTAACTAAATATCTGACTCATACACTCATTGACTAAATGACTCTTTTATTAACTTTATTCACTGATTTTGTTCTATTTCGGTTTGAGGACACCTGACCGTAAGAATGGTATCTGTTTGAACATCCCATCCACATTTAGTCCCCATTTGCTGTAGGTGAGGTGAGGAGGCCTGAGGTGCAGTCACTGTTTCTATTCTTTCTAAAAGTGGTTAATGTGGTTAAGGTCAGAGCTCTATAGCAGGTCACTCAAGATCTTCCAGTCCAACCCATGTGAAGCATATCTGTATGGAGCTGGCTTTGTGTTCAGGGGTGTTGTCTTGCTGGAACAGGTTTGGGCCTTCTAGTTCTTGTGGAGGGTAAATGTCATGCTACATCTAAAAAGACATCCAATACAATTGTGTGCCTCCAAGATTGTGCTAACAGTCTGAAGAAGAACCACACCACTAGTTTTCTACTTTCTGGGGAATGTGAAACAGAACATAGCACAATACTAGTTAGTCTTTAAAAAAACAAAACAAATAAAATAGGCATTTAGTAATGGTTTAATGTCCTAAACTTGTTTATAAGTAAATGTAAAATAAAAGGGACACTAGTGATCTCCATAATATAATTCGTTGTCAGAGAATATTGCGTAGCCAATCAGAAATCAGCATTGGTTTACTATCACATAGGGAAGGTTGAAGTGAAACCTGACCAGTGATGGATATTAGAGCTGTTTCTGAAATTGTTGACTCGTTCTCGAGTTCATGCACTTACAAATTCTTATATATAGTGCAATTATATATTGCCAATTTGCTCATTTGCCACCACCTTTTATCAATGTTTTATGTGTTCAAATAACAATTAAAATAATTGAAATTATTCCATACTTTTATTGAAACCAATGCAGCCTATATTACTAATTTAATAAGACCTCTATGAATAATTATAACGTCTTTCAACACGGAGCACTAAGTGGCCGAAAATTTTTTAAAAAAAAAAAGTCACGTGGCACAGTTCGACCGTTATGAAGCGAAAGTTCGAGAAACTTGCATGACGAGTTGTATCATATCTTTACAATTATTGGCTGTTGGACAGGAAGTTGCAAGGATTTATGTGAATATTTAAAAGGAGGCTTTCGATCATTGGTTGTTGGATTGAATTGGGTAGCCAATCAGCGCTCAGAATTCGTTGAATGCTGATTAGCTACAGAGTGAAAGAGAGAGACGGTGGCATTATTTTCTATATGTTTTACATATATATTTTTAAACCCAAAAAGGACAATCAGGTCGAAGCAATGTTTGTTTATAATAAATAAAACGAAAATTGTAAAAAAATAGTGAAATGGTAAGTAGTTTGACGCGAATGGGGCCCGTTTTTTTTTTTTCTCTCGAGGCCTGCTGTGTGAACAGCGGCCTCTTTCGGTCATGTTGGGGCACTGCAGCTTTGTTTGGTGGGCGGGTCGATTCCTGCTCAGCTCTCTAACGTGACAGAAGAAGCAGAAGCAGCAGCAGAAGAAGAAGGCTGAGAGGGTGATATTGAACCGAACACACACACACACACCTCTCTCTCTCTCTCCACTGTATCTTTACCTCATCGTTTTCTGCATGGACACGCGCGCGACACGACATCTCAAAGCGCGTGCACGCCGTCAGTGGGAGACCGAGTGAGGAACCGGAGAGAGTGTGTGATGTTTTTTTTTTTTTTAGATTTTTGAAATTGCTATTATCACTATTACGAATTAAATCCCAATTTCTTCTTTTGAACACCATCAGGACTGCGTTTGGATGTTTTTTTGTTTTGTTATTACCTTGATACGGATTTAACGCGAACAAGCCTGAGGAACCGGAGAGCGGAGCATGAAGCGGTAGCAGCCATATATATAATCCTTTATTATTATTATCAGCATTATAATAATAAACGCATGGATTTGGATCATCGGAAGGAGATGTGCACAAGGTCGCAGGTCGCCATGCTGAGATAATTATTCTGGTTATTATTTATGACTTGCGATACAGAGAGCTAGAACACCCCCTCCCCTCCTTGCTTGTGCGCGTGCACGTGTGTGTTTGTGTGCGCGCGCGTGTTCCTTCTTCACGTTATTTTATTTCGCTCGACACGCTGCTTGGTCTGGTGTCTGAGTAGACTAAGGAGTAGGAGTAGGAGAAGAAGAAGCAGCAGCAGCATGGGCCTGAGACGTAAGGTAAGCTCTTTAATCTGATTCACCATTGCTGATAAGATTGGAAGTGTGTGTGTGTGTGTGTGTTCATGGTAGGAGAGAGAGATCAGCTGGTGTTGGCATTGCTGATCACACAGGTTCTCGGTCTCACTCCTCCTTTAGTACGCATGGCATTATCTCCAACAATGCACTTCCGGATTCATCTTCTTGCCCTCTTGAAACTTTTTCTATATATATATTGTAATCTACGTCTTTTAGAAGTAGTTAGCTGTTTCTCCGAGGAGGCCACAGCACCAGTAACATCCTCCTCATCAACATCCACAAAGTACTGCAGCGTTATACATCTGTTTTATCCAATCCTATCCGCTTTCTGAAACACGAAAACCCCGCCTCCTCATTGCGGATTGGCTGATCGTGCTGTCCGTTACAGATTCGCGCTCACGGATTGGCTCGGGTTCATCACGTGCACGAATACAGCGTCTTTTTTATTTCATGTTTTAAAATCCCCACCCGTTTTGCTTAAGTCCCGCCTCCTGAGTGATGATTGGTTGAGGACGCTCTTACGCGCTTTATGAAAAGCGATGATTGGGTGTCTTCGTGATTCCTGTGCAAGAATTGGCTCATTTTCTGGAATAAATAACAGTGTCAGTGCTCAATGTATTGCAGCTACTGATGTAGGCGAGGTTGAAGAAGGGAGGAGGCTTGGGGATGCATTTAAGAGTTTCACTTCATCTAAAAACAAAAAAAAAAAAAAGGGTTCGTAGATCTATAGCAGGCCAGATTTAATTTTTTCACACTTCCTTCCCATGTAAAGCATTATCTTCATGAAGGTGGCTTTGTGCACAAAGTGAAGTGGCATTGTCATGCTGCTAATGGTTTGGGTCTCCTAAAAAAAAAAAAAAAACGAGAGAAAATGTAAAAATTTGAGCCACACACACAGCATAGTCAGGTGTGCCAATACTTTTGCCTACATAATAGTAGGCATAATTTTGCGTACATAATGGTTAATTCGGTTAAGCAATTAACGTCCGAGCTTTGAGGACTTTTTCTTTATAAATGTAAACAGCCTTAATTAATTAATTGATTAATTAATCAGTTAATCAATTAATGCACTTTATTTATTTATTTAAAAATAGTTGAAAGCAAAAGCATGTAGAACATCTCCTCTAGGACTACTCTTCTCATTAGAATAAAGTATGTTTTGTTTGTTTTTGTTGCATGCAGGATCTGGTTATAACGTGTGTGTGTGTGTGTGTGTGTGTGTGTGTGTGTGTGTGTGTGTGTGTGTGTGTGTGTGTGTGTGTGTGTGTCTGTTTGAGAGATTGTCACGTGGAAAATTGTGACGAATCAACTCCAGGTCACTGAGTGTTTTTTGTATATTTTTTTTTTCCCCCCTCGCGTTTCCTCTTCCTTCTGCTGAGCCACATGCCAAACCGCTGAGCTGTTAGGGGACATATCTGACCGAGCGCATGTTCGCTGCCAAAAACGTCTCAAACGATCCGAGATTGCGGACTGCGTTAAAACCTTCAAAACCAAAAAAAAAGAGCTTCCAGATATCATTTTACACACAAGTAGTGGAGATATTGGAGCAGAAACTCGACTCCGATCAATCTCCTTGAGTAGATGGTCAAAAGTTTGTGGACACCCGAGCATAGCGTCATAGAATTAATCCGTGCTCAATCCGACACGGTGAAGTAAAAGTGCACAGGGATAGCGCTAGATGTGATAGTCGGGTGTCCCAATACTTTTGAAAACACAGCATCTACTTGTTCGTCACAATTATCACCCGTCTTTTTTTTTTTTCTTTCCCCCTCTCTAAATATTTTCTCTTCATCTCCTCTCTCAACAGTGACTCCAGACCCGAGTTTGTCTGTTCATCCATTAGAGGAGAAGGAAATACAGGAAAATAAAAAGGCTCTTCTCAGCGCTTCGTTCCTGCGGTTCCTCATGCTCAGCGTGGACTCTCACCGCTCGGCTACAGGATCATGGATGGTGTGGACGTGAGACTTCTCGCCTGTTGCCGCACGCGCTCGCCGATCCGTGACCGCATCCTGTTCTTTTACGTTTATAAAAGAACTCCCCCTCTTCCGGGCTCGGGCCCTACGGAGCGCATCTATAACCGTTTATAAGGACCACGCCAAACACTACGAGGCTCTCCTGAGAACCTTTTTATTTTATCTCCCAGACGTTTACATTTTTTCGGATTTAATCCTTATATTGTCATTTATTTATTTTTGGATTTTTTTTTTGTTGTTGTGTGAAAATGTCCCATAATCCTAATAACGGCACGGAGTTTTTGGCTCCTCCACCCAAAAATGTGAATGGTTCAGGCTCTGATTCCATGCTCGGCGAAAAGCTGGGCGTCGAGGTCCGCCATCGGCGCCACACCATGGACAAAGATCTCAAAACGGCGGAGCACCGTTTTTTCCGCCGCAGCGTCATTTGCGACTCGAACGTCACTGCGCTGGACCTCCCGAGCAAAGCCTGCATCCCTACATCTCTCCCGGACCCGGAGTCGTCGACGCGCCCTTCGGGTTCCAGCTCGGCTCCCGGCGGAGTTCCGGAGGTCCATACGGCCGTCGTAGTGGAGGAGCGCGCAGACGACGCGGCCGAAAGCCCTGACACCGGGAGCGCAGACGGAAAAGTCGAGCAGATCCCGTGCACACCGGAAGCGTTCCTCGTTCCTCGGATTCGGAGCGAGATCGTCGCCGTAGCCGCGAAACCCGAGGCGACGAGCGTCCCGGAGAGGGAATGCGAGGCCGCGGAGAAATGCGAGGAGGAAAAGGAGCTGGCGAAGGCTCGCGTGGAAGCGGAGCAAAGGGAGGCGGAGAAGAAGGAGCGAGAGGATGAGGAGGTGGAGACCAAAGCCGTCGGGACATCGCCGGACGGACGCTTCCTCAAGTTCGACATCGAGATCGGACGAGGCTCTTTTAAAACCGTCTACAAAGGCTTGGACACCGAGACGACCGTGGAGGTAGCTTGGTGCGAGCTCCAGGTAAGAAGGAAAGATTTTAATGCATGCTGAGAGACTCTTCTAAAGAAGAAGGTTGATTTAAAGATGCAATATTTTCCCGCTTTTCTCGAGTGTGATTCCGAGGTCACGTTCGGTCACGTACGGCTTTTATAGCGCAGGAGTGCGATTCTGACTCTGAGTTAAGAAAGCAAACAAAATAAATTCCTGTCGAGTGTTTCCACAGCCAGGCCTTGAGAAGAAGAAGGAGGAGGAGGCGGGGGTGGGGGTGGAGGACGAACCCTGCAGCACACGTCACAGGGTTTAGTTTAGCTTTAAGGGGCCTAGATGGCAGCGACACGTGCATGCAAGTTGGCACGTTCGCTCTCTCTCAGCCCGAGACGGTGGGGGTTGCGTTCTCAGATAAATCAATCCTGTATTCAGAGCAGAACCCTGAGTGTCCCGGGGGGGGGGGTCAGAGGTCAATTGGGTGCAGCAGGGGGTTCGGCCACCATGAGTTTGAAGAGCTGTGTGTGTGTGTGTGTGTGTGTGTGTGTGTGTGTGTGTGTGTGTGTCAGTAAAGGAGGCTCGGATAAAATAAGTTTTTCAGTTTATTGTTATTATTTTTGTTTCCGTTTTTTTTTGCTTCAATTCTCCATATAAACATCACATTTTCCCACAATCGGAGAACAA
Organism: Silurus aristotelis; assembly: GCF_946808225.1. Classification (NCBI taxonomy): domain Eukaryota; kingdom Metazoa; phylum Chordata; class Actinopteri; order Siluriformes; family Siluridae; genus Silurus; species Silurus aristotelis. The sequence goes on along the minus strand of NC_139597.1, from coordinate 2,703,637 downwards.
AACACCACACAAACCGTCGCTTTGAGTCTCAATTAAAAATATTAATTCTGGGAAATGTTTTTATTTATTGATTTCCTTCACCACGTGGCGGCTTTTCCAGGAATTGGGTTATTTACTTTTCCCCCCAGAAGTATTTTCGCAGAATTTTTATTTCTTCTAGAAACAAATGTTTTTTCCTTCACAGGATGTTTATTAATAACGGAGGAGGATCAATCTGTAGATCTACTGGGACCAGTAGATGTTGTGTATTTTGGGATCTTATTGCGATTAGTATTTATCATTCAATCCTATTTCATTCATCAGCAGATTTGAAACGGGCTATATTGCCAAAAGTTTGTGGACACCTGAACATCTCGTTCCACATTCGGTCTCATTTGCTTACTCCTACCTCTCCTCTTACACTCCACTCATCCTCCATCTTCCCATTCTCCTCTTTTTTTTTTTTTTTTATTCATCCCATCCCACCTTTTAATTCCCTTTCGCTGCTCACATTCATCACGTTCTGCAGGAGATCTTCCACTCCAACACATCTACAGCATAACAGGGGCATCGCCATGCTGGAACAGGTTCTCTCAGATCAAGTGAAGGAAATGTATCATTCTACCACATCCTATTCGATTGTCTGCCTACAGCTCGGTGGTAACAATTTGTGGAAGAACCACATCCTAGTCGTCGGTGCTCCATACGTGTTTTTTCTGCGTTGCCGTTTGAAATACCACACGAGTGTAACAGGAGATTGAGCACCACGTAGGAATGTAAGGGTTCTGCCCGAGTGGTGTAGTCAAAGGTGGTGCCATGCGAGTAAAATAAAGGATGTGAATCAAACGGGTGAGGAAGAAACACAAGCAGCTTCGGATCTCTTTCGGAGCTCGGCTGTTTCCCGTTTAATTGTCGTCACTTTTTTTTTTTTCTTTCCGGAAAAGGAAGACAATCGGAGTGACCGCATTTCCTTCATTTGCGTGATTATGTCCTTCCTAGACTCAGGACTCGGAGGAAGAGTCACGATCCCGAGTTCTATTAGTGAGCGTTTTGAGTGAAGCACCAAAGAACTTCAGGAATAAATAGCAGCAAAGCTTCCAAAAAAAAAAAAGCCAGATGTTAGCTGAAGGGGAAAAAGTTTTGGTAATATAAATGGTAAGAAATGGGATTTCCAGGTGTGCTTGCTCAGGTGTTCAGTGACCGAATGTAGAGCGTGGTTTTCCAGGCGTAATTCGAATCCCGTTAATGAAGACGGCTCTCTGGGAATCTTTCCCTGACGTTCTAGGGTTAGAAGTTTGGTTTAGAGCGCAGTGGAGGAGGACGAGAGATGAGACCAACTCCGCTGGAACTTGACAGTACACACTGGACACATGCCCAACCACTCACTTCATCAGCGTTCTGGAGCGTTATAGAACACCCCCCCCCCCCTTTCTTTTTTTTTTCCTCCCCAAATCCCAAAACGAACCTAAATACCTCTCCGCTAACGTAAAGCAGCCGCTACTCCCTCGACAAGAATGTGTAACCTTTTCGTAGTTTTCTGCATCCGTCTCTGAAATACTTGCCAGGACTTGCTCTATCTTTGGCTCACGCTCCACGACTCTTCTTCTTGCTTGTAAACGTACGACGAAGGCGCTCTGAAGTCTCGCACGTTTCCATGGCGACTCCGGATCGGTGTTTAATCTGTCCTGTTGGGGGGGCGGGGGGGGGATCATAACGGGACGATAGTAATTTAGTCATGTTCTACGTTTCTTATTCTGCTCACCCACTCAGAGTTTCAGTCTTACAAGCATTTTGAAATTTGCAGATCTGATCAAAGACGCTTTTTCGGGCCTCGGGTTTAAACTTCGGCGCGAGTCCTTTAAGTCGTATCTCGAACTTAGTGCAGGATCGATTCCTGAACAGGGGTCTAATTTCCACACAAAGCCGCGTCACAAATCCGTTAACAATCCAAATACAGATGTTAAGCTGTTTTGAAGGACGGGTTTCTGCACCAACCGACTAAACAAGCACTTACTGTTTTGAAGACCCCTCCCCCTTTTCCCCCAGCCTATGGGTTCTTTTTTTTTTTTTTTTTTTTTTTTTAGGTGCTGTTTTATGTCACTCCCGCATTCCCGGGATTCCTGTAGCAGGATGTCAATCGGTCGTAAGGGCCTCTGCTCGCTAAATAGACAAAAAAGAAAGAGAGAGGGTGCAGGGGTCGTCGACTTTATCTAACCGCACTTCTTTTTTTCCTTTTCAGCGCTCGGCTTTTGTTCAGACGATTCAAACCAAGCAGAGGTCAAACAGAGGTTTTCAAATGTTGTTGTTTATCTGCTCGACGTCGACCCGCGTGCAACCCGCATGCAACCTGTTTCATAAAATCATGACGAACAAAAAAGAGAAAAAAATTTTTTATTTGGGGGGTGATGCTTGATGTGAAAAAAACACTGACTGAGAACTTCTACTCAACATGATTTCGAATTTACTCAGCAATCCCTTCCAATCAAAGCTTTCACTTCCTCCGAGTCTTCTTCTCTCTCTCTCTCTCTCTCTCTCTCTCCCCCCCCCCCGTCTCTAAACCGCAGCCTCCTCTGCCTTTCTCTTTCTTCTCATCCGATCTTGTTCTCAGTCTTGGGTATTCCGGAGAGATAGAAAGAGACGTTCTCTCTCTCTCGCTCTCTCTTTCCTCCGACCCCGCGACGATGCGCGTTCGCCATGAAGGAATGCCTCTTGTCTAATTTGATCTACAGCAGTCCCTTTTATGTGAAATGTCAAGTCTATTTCGAGTAAAGTCGCACTTTTATAAACAACGCCGCACTTTTTTTTTTTTTATAGCCTGGACTGTGTATCAAGCAGGCCTGGTACAAGGTGAGCTTCGGGTTCGTCTCTCTGTCTCAGGCTGTTACATCACACAGCGGAGAGTGGGTTTTTTTTTTTTTTTTTTCCTTTAAAGCTACGGAGGAGGGAAAACTAGGACACTCGCTCCTCCAAAAGTAACTGGATGTAGACAAGACTCGAACAAGGCCAGGACGACTTTCACTTCCTCATCCGTCAGTCCTCATTGCCCTGTAACTCCCTTTTCATCACAATCATACTCCTGCATCTCGGGGGCATTTGTTCCCAGCAGTTAGGGTTAAGGGCCTTGCTCAAGGGCCCATGAGAAGGCGGCTTTACGTGGCTGGGATTTGTACTTATGACCTTCAGATGCCTTAACCAATAAGCGATCACCTCCCCAAGGGACTCGCGTCTGGAGCGTATACACCACGTTTTCCCCGGAGAAACTGATGCTTCCGGAAGCTCTCGCAGCTGCGTCCTGTTTGAACCAATCCAAACGCATTAACTCAAGTTTTAACACACTCTCTTACCACATACAGGTTACACGTGATTGCGGTCACGTGGCTCACTAATGATAAAAGCTCAAGCCCTCCTGCTTTAACGGTTTTCTGAAAACAAAAAAGAATCGGGACACCTGACTAGAAGACCCAAACCTGTTCTAGCATGCGCATGAAGATCTGCTTCACATGGTATTGGAGAGGGGAAGATCTCCTGCTGGAGAGCTGCACTGACCTCAACCTTATTGAACAAGATAAATGTGAACGCTGATCGTCGGAGAAAAAATCCCGCACGGAAAAACGTTCTCTCTTCAAGGGCCTTTTCTTCCTCGTCCTTTTATCTCCATGAGCCAAAAATATCGTCCATAGTCACTGAAGTGCGCAGTCAGAATTGGAGCACGGTGTACGGAGTAGCGATGTGGGCCAGCGAGAATGGTCAGGAATGTCGAGGGGAACGTACCATCGCCAGCAGCTGCACCCGTTTCTCTACCCTCACGACCACGCGCATGCTCGATGGTCACGCCAACCTCCTGGGTCAGCATATTTCCTCCACAAGTGCTCGCAAGGTCAAGGGCGACTGCTGCTGCAGCGAATTTTCCATGAGAACTTCCAGGAAGGGTTCTGGCGAGTCATCTTCCATAAAGTGTACACCTTCATCCTCGTCCTCGATCTGTTTTGGATTAGCGTTCTCCCCCCCTGAAGACCCCCGGTGGGTCCCACCCAATCCAGAGCCTTACTCTTGCCCATTTTTCCTGCTTCTGACACGTCACCTTCGAGGACAAAACGTGCTGCCTTAATAAATAAATCCACCCGCTAACAGGTGCCACGAGGAAGAGATCATCAGCGTTCTTCACGTCACCACTGTTATATCATCCTCATCATTCGTTATATCCAGAGGCCCACACAATTATGTTTGTTTGAGTTTGGTGGAGCGTAAACGTTAACGGAAAAAGGCACGATGGTATCAGCCAAGATGTTACTCTTAAGAAATCTTTCTGCATTTCCAGAGAACTCGATTCCTTTTCCACTTTCTTTTTCTTTGTGTTTCTTCGTCACACCGCGCAGGTGCACAGCCAATACGCAATCTAAAGCGTAAAAAAAAAAAAGATTACACCACGGAACACGGTATTGGTTTCCGGCACGATCGTACCTTCGGCGTCTCTCGTTTATCTTCTGCCGATCGGTTGCTGCTTTCGCGTTTTTGCGGAAAGGCGGAGCAACTCGAGATTCCTCTTTAAAACAAATCTTCTTGTCAAGGGTTTATGGGGATACCTGATTTTCCCAGGCGTATACTGTGGAATGGGATGTTCACACAGCTAATCAATCTTACGGTCCGCAGACGATGAAAGAGATTTTTCTAGACGCATAAAAACCTTTGTGCATATCGGTTTCGCAGCGCGGGTCACGCCGATAAAGGGGGGCATATCGGTTCGTGGGAGTCAGGTGGTGCACACGAGAATGTCCGAGTCTGTAACTTCCTGTCCTCTTACCTAACCGGAGGATTTCATTTCCAAAAGACAAAAAAGAAAAGTGAAGAAAGCTGTGATTGGTGTGTGGTTTTTTTCAAGTCACCCATCCCCCTGGTTAAACAATGCCCCATTAGCACTTCTACACTTGCGCCTTTATGCAGGAATTTAACGGTCATTAAGCAGCAAGGGGTAAGTTAAACCTCAGAAGAGTTTGATGTGGCAATCTAATTATCAGGGGTGTGTGTGTGTGTGTGTGTGTGTGTGTGTGTGTGTGTGTGAAAACAGGAACCAGCACATTACTGACACCTCAGGACACAGCTGGTATAACACATTTAGCAGCGTCAACAAAAGAAGAAAATTCCCACGTGAAATTCCGAGCCATTTCTGTCGGACCTCGGTTTACACCGTGCGTCGGGCGTGACGGGGGCGTGAGGAAGACTAATCCCGATACATTTGAAAACGGCGCCTCCACAATTTCGTTTGTTTTGCTTCAAATCGGTGTGTGTGAACGCATCAATCCCGCTAATGTCCCTTCAACCAAATCAGGTTCTCCATGAGAGGTGTTTAAACCAGGGGTTCTCGTGTGTGTGTGTGTGTGTGTGTGTGTGTGTGTGTGTGTGTGTGTGTGAGTGAGACGGGGGGTGGATTAAAGATTGTGCTCTCTCTCTCTCTCACACACACTCTCTCTCTTAATCAGTCTTTAACCGTTTCATTTCCTGTAAACAAGTTTTGAGTCAAGTGTGTAAACCGTTTGTATAGAATTTAGAATGCGGTCGTGGTCATGCGTCTATCTAGTCTTTTGTGTGTGTGTGTGTGTGTGTGTGAGAGAGAGACGGTTTGTCAGGTTTACAGTGATGATAAAGCACTGACTCATGCTATCAGACAGGTGTGTGGATGAGGTAATGCTAGCGCAGCTACATAGTCGAGGTGGTGTTTCTGTGCCAGTTCCCAGGACCTGCTGCACGCTGACGTGTCCACACACACACACACACCGATGAGACTCTGAGACTCGTCTTCACAGCTCTGTAGACATAGTAGATTAGAACGACGCCGACTCTGCGGTTTGTTGAGGACGTGCGGGTGGGATCGTCGTTATGAATGGTGAATGATGTTCACTGAGGAACTTGATGATGGTTTTCTTTTTGGTTTAGCGTCTGTTCCTCACCGAGTGTGTACCATGCCTCGTGCCGGCCCTCCCCTCCCCCTTCCCCTCCATTCCCCTTCACTAAATCAAATAAATAGACCATTAAAGTGCTCCTCTCGCAGCAGGATGCTTTCCAGATACCTGAAGCCCAGCTTTCTCTCTCCTCTCCCTGCTCTGTTTGCAGTGTGCAGAGAAAACCAGAGCAGCTTCCTCACGCTGTCCACCGGTGTTTTGGGTTACGGCGCAGAGCTTTCTCAGCTACACTGACGGATTTAACCTTCTTCTGGGTCCGCCGCTATTGTACACATAACTTCTCAGACCTATTTACTCTGGCACAGCAACACCCTAATGTGTGTGTGTGTGTGTGAGAAAGAGGGACAGTGTTGTTCTCAATCTGTCTGTCTGACATCTCTCTTTCTGTCTGTCTTTCTCACGTCTCATTTCCTGTCTCTCATGTCTCTTACTGCTGGTTTCTTTCTTTCCTGTCTATCCGCCTTCCTGTCTCTGTTTTTCTGTCTATCTGTCTGTATTTTTGTCTGTCTTTCTGTTTCCGTATCTGTTTCTCTCACTTTCTGTAGCTGCAAATCTCTCATGTCTCTCTTTCTCTCTCTCTCTCTCTCTCTCTAAACAGAAGTCATGTGAGAGTGAGACAGGTGTTTGAAGAGCATTGAGGGTTTATTTACCTCAGCAGAGCTCTATGCTGTTCTCCTAATAAAGGAGCGCAGGAGGGATTAATAAACCTCGTGCACCACGGCTCTTTCGCTCACATCAGGTCGTCAAAGTCACGCCGTAGCCGCTGCAATTCATGTTATCGGTTGGAGCTTTGATGTGTGTGTGTGTGTGTGTGTGTGTGTGTGTGTGTGTGTGTGTGTGTGTGTGTGTGTGCGTGCACACTTAAGGAGATATCGTCTGCCACCACAGTCTTGGCAGGAGGATAAAATTGTGTACTTTGTCTCTCAGGTGTTCGACCGTGCACTTTTCACTGCAGCTTCGGGGTCGTGGTTTTTCCCTCCTACCCCTGATCATTCCTCTGTAGAAGGTGGCAGTTATTTCAATACGATGTAAAGAGCTGTAATAAAGTCAGGCTGAGCCGTAGTCAAGGGATTGTTGAGGTTTGGGGGACACAAGTGATGGATCCTTTCAGTACGTTCAGTAACGTGAAGAACATCATAGGTGTTTTTTTTTAAACCTGTTCCAGCATGCCAATGCTTCTGTGCACAAAGCCCAGGACCATGATATGCTTTACATGGGTTGGAGTGTAACATCTGACTCCTAGATTTATAATCCTATTGAAGAAGATGGATGTGAACAGTGATTGCTCGGTTTTATTTCAGCCTCAGTGCTGTGAATGCTTCTCTTAGGGTTCTTGTGCACTTTTTGGTAAATTTATTCGGAAGAGAAAAAAATTTCTCGTGTCCTCTGACCTGAAAACTAAAAGGTGGTGGGACGTGATCTTAAAAATATAAACGCAGGCGCTTCACTTGAATTGAACATTAGATGAACAAGAAATGAGAAGAATTTAAGCAATTTTTGGGTTTCAAGAGGTTTTAAAGTTACAGTGTGTGTGGGTGTGTGTGTGGGTGTGTGTTTGGGTGTGGGTGTGGGTGTGTGTGTGTGTGTGTGTGTGTGAGATTTATGGCATTCCTGTCCCAGCACTGACTGTATGTCACCACACACACACACACACACACACACACACATCCTATACACACACTATTCACCTCTTACTTCATGACGTTTCGAGCCAGGCGCTCCTCAGTGTAAATTACTCAGCTGCTGATTGAAATGTTCTGCCCTTGTGCTTCGTCATACAGGCATATCAGAACCCGAGAGCTCCACAAACATCTCATTGTATTCACACGTTCATTCTCTCTCTCACACACACACACATACACTCTAAAAGGTTGTGAACACCTGACTATAAGACTGGTATGTGCTTTTTAAACATTGCACATCGAGTCCTCATTTGCTGTTATTATGACCTCCACTCTCCTGGGAAGATGTTCTGCTAGATTTTCAAGGGTACATGTGGAGATTTGTGCTCATTCAGCTTCAAGGGAGTTTGTAAAGTCAGGTACTGATGTAGGTGAGGAAGTGAGGAGATCTTGCCATTACAACCCATGCGAAGCGTACCTTCGTGGAACTGGACTTGAGAAGCCAATCTGTTATCTCAAGATAAAGATCGACCCAAACTTTCTCCACGTGAGAGACAGCATGGTCAACTCAACCTCAAAGAGCTTTTTATTTGCGTCCAGCTGAAGGAAACTTCCTGAGCTCAGGCTGTAGATATGAAGTTCACCAGGGACGCTGCTGATAATCGTATAGACGTATTTATTCATGATGCTTCTTTTCAGTCTCAATTTGCGGTTATAATAATCTCCACTCTTCTGGGAAGATGTTCCACTAAATTTTAAGATCTAGGGTTTGAGATCTAGGGTTTGGGATCTAGCCCAGATCTAGATCTTTCCTCTCTTTTCGAGTTCAAAACTCCTCCAACCGACTCCTTCCAGATTACCTCCTAATAGCAAACATCACTGTCTCATATTATTGGGTTTGATCATCACGGTTTCACAGCCGGCCAATCAGAACGGAGAATTCTTGACGGTGCCGTTTGCAGCATATTATAATAATAATAATAATAAGAAATTAGTCCTCTTTTTTTTCTCCTATTTATTGTACACGTTTGTTTAGAAAAACCGAGACCGGTCTCCCTTTGTGCTACTTATCTGAGGACGATCCTGTTTCGCCTCATGATTGTGTAATTACTCACAACATTACAGGTTACCTGATGTTTATTGTTCGAGTTGAACACACACGACTCGCTCGACAACCTGAACCGAAGGCGAGTCCTCGGGACGTCTCTCGCTCTCTCGTTCCCCTACAGCGTACGTCCTTCTAACCACTTCCACATGTGCCTGTGTGCTGAAACTCTTCTGGAGTAAAGACCTAAGTCTGGACTGAATAGCACGGGTCCAATCGTTCTTCCCACGTGGGCTCTCCATCCCGCTCAGCCAGACGACCTTTGCTCTCTTTAACGTCGCTCCGGAATGTAGAACCGCTTTCCTTTCCTTAACTTGTTCTCCGCTCTCTCGTTAGTCTCAGGAGGGAGGGAGGGAGGTAGGAAGGGGGTATTTGTCTCTAGAGGTGTATAAATGTGTTCATTATGGATTTTTAGTGTCAAATCAGCAGCAAAAAGTCAAACAGATGGGAGTATTTAGGTGACCTCTGATTCGACGACCTCGAAACGGGCGAGCCAATAGGAAACAAGAAAGCAATGTTGTCACAGGCTTAATTTTGTCCAAAATGGCCGCCAAAAAAAGCAAACCGCGGTCTCTCACGTGAGCTCATTCTGTGAATAAGTGATCTCGTGGGGGAAGTGTAGTGTCTCCGACAGAGTTTCTACCACACCGAGTAGAAATAGATGCTGCTCTTCTCATGTTCTTGTCTGCCAAAAGTTTGTAGACACCCGGCCAGTAAAGATCGTGTTCGCTCTCCTTTTGGAGTTGTTGTAATCTCCATTCATCTGGGAGGATGTTCCACTAGATCTTGGAGATTGGAATCTCAGTAGGACAAGGTTGCGAGTTCAGATCTCGGCACCAATGCTGGGCCCTTAACGCTCACCTGCTCAGATAATTGTGTCACCCTGGATAATTGTCTGAAAAAGGCTGAAAATGTAGTCAAGGGTGAGGAGACCTGGGGTTCAGTGTTCACATTGGAGGTAAATAATTCAGATCAGTTTTATTTGAATTGGGGTTAAAAAAAAATTTTTTTAGGGCAAGTTCAGGGCAACAGAAACGGGTCACGGCACCTGAAAAAGCAAGCTCCTCGAGGCAGGTGAGCCTTCTGCTTCGCTTCCCCGAAAGCGCATGGACTTTTTTTTTTTTGGCTTAAGATCCCATCACGTGTGAGAACATTTCTGAATAGAAGCCGGATCCAAATTCCAGACTACCGCTTAGCTAATACGAGCATGAATCATCTCCTGTAGGAAGCAGGCTGTCAACATGACGTTCTGACTGCTATCGGATTAACAGTGTGATTTACTTCATAAGTTCTCCTTATAAACAAGCCTCATATCATCTCATCTGCAAGGGGCAAAAAAAAGTAGTTGCATGAAAAAAATCTTTACTTTTCTCATTCTCATAAAAAAAAAAAACACCCTTGTCACTTGTGTTTTTTTTTTTTTCTTTTCGCAACAAAGCGACTCATCACACTTGAAGATTAGCAGATTGACGTGAGGGGAAACGTGAAACGAATCACGTTTGCAAAAGCGCTGAATGCCCAATGGCAATGCCTGTTTCAGCTGGAAAGAACAAAGGACTCTGATACCGGGTCTTATTTTCATCACCGTACGCGATGTCACGTTTTCTCCAGCGTCAATCAAACCAGGTCATAAGAATCTCAATTTCAACTCCTGCGTTAGATCAGGGTTGGAACTGGAAAACGTGAGAACGTAACGTAAACAAAATTGTTTTTGCATGAAAGCATAAGCATGTAAATATTTCCTTGACTTGAATTAGGAGACCACTGAGAACAAAGCCAGCTCCACGAAGATCTGCTTTACACGAGCTGGAATGGAAGATCTCCGTCTTCTAGAGCTCTGATCCTCAACCCACCTGAACACCTTTGGGATCAATTAGAATCCCGACTGCACCCATTTTTGGTTACGTTCCAATTCTTCTGAACTCCGTGTTTCCAAACTTACATCGTTTTTCGATCCCAATTGTTCGACACTATCGATTTCCTGGTGCTGTGGTAATCCTGGAGGTGAACCGTGATTCGGTTTTAATGCCTTCCGTCCAATAAGTCACCGTTTCTATATATATATATATATATATAATGTGTCTATAATATATATTATAGCTGCTGTTATATAGCCTAATGTAATTGAAAGGAGCTGACGTGTAACAATAGAAGGATAAAAAGTACTCGTTCTTATTTACACAGTACAGTGCATGCTTCTGACAAATCGAAGAAAGACAAGTCTGTTACACTCCGGACTTCAGTCCAAGTCCAGATGTTCAGGCAGAGATGACTCTGAACCCAGATAAGCGGGTGTAGATACGGGACAGAGCGACCTGTGGACCCTGTGGTGGAGATGAGCTCATACTCGTGAGGAACTCCGGTCATGACTTATGACTCATTAAAAGAAGGCGGAGTCTGGGTAATTATGATGATTATATTATTAAGTTATTTGAATATTGAGTATTGGGACACCCAACTTTTCACAGCCGTTTGCGCTTCTTCCGCCGAAGGCACGTGTAGCACGAAGTTTTTCCCATCACTTGAAGGACGACACCCAAATCTGTTCCAGCATGACCACACTCCATGAAGATATGCTTTCACATGGGTTAGAGTACGAGATCTTTCGCTTTAGAGCTCTGATCTCAACCCTATTGAACACGATGATGTGGAACGCCCACCACTGATATCCCAACCTGCCAAATTCCCGTATTCTATTTGTATATAAACAAAGATGGATGTAAATATTCCCCAGTTAAATTTTTTGGATAAATTAAAAACGATACAAAATATTGTCCGTATAGATATTCATTTATTAATAATATTAGACAAGATTTAATCAAATATTTATAAGATAAATTTAATATTTTTTGTATAGACTTTCGTACATGAATTATATAAACATCCATATTTGATTATAAAATTAATATAATTTTTTTAACGCCGTTTTTGTATTTATTTTTTTTTTTTACCCTCCCATGTTAGTTCCTGGAATCGTCCACATTTAGGGCGCTGATTATTCAAATATTGTGTAAATTAATATTTAATTAGGCGTTTGCGTGTTATTCAGAGTTATATAATCCACCTGAGGATAGTGTAGTTAGTGCAGCCTACAAACTAACTACACTATCCTCAGGTCTATCAGTTTGGCCCAATTTCAGTTCAAATAAAATGATCAGGATGTTGTTAGAGACTGCTGTGTGTGTGTGTGTGGTTTTGGAAACGAAATAGAAAAGTGCAATACAGGGTTTTCCGAGTAATTCAATTTTGTAATTCCAGCTTGTTTTTTTTGCCAATTGAACCCGAAGAAATTAATATTCAAATATTATTTAAATCATTCCTATTAAAAGCTTTTTTTTCCCTCCTTAAATGCCCATCCTTTAGTTTATATAAGTGTAGTCATAGTAAAAAAAAAATTTTCTGCTTGTCACATGTCACGTATATGTGATAAACGAGCAAACGTGACGTTTACGACCGCGGCGACCCGAAACAAGCAGCGGTTTTCCACAAAGCCCGTATGTAGAGCGCGTCCCGTAAATTTATGAAAATGTTGGCCAATAGCAGCCGTCATTCCGACGGACGATCGCTCGTCTTTCTGCATTTCCTGTACGTCCAATCATTTACAGCCAGCCAAAAATTGCGGTACGAATACGTGTACTGTTACACCCCTAGTGTAAGGCACCGGAACTTTTTTTTTTTTTTTTTTTTTTTTTTTTTTTTTTTTCCTCTTCTTCTTTTATGACAGTTTATTTGTAAAGCTTTTGAAGTAATTAAAGTGTGAGTCATGAAGGGTTTGGTTGCTTTCATGATTTTATGAATTTTTTTTAGTGACTATAAACCAAAGGAAATTATGACTACATTCCACTTCATATGACTTCCTTTTTTTCTTTTGACTTTAAACCCAAACTAACAGCTTTCAGCTGGAGCATAGCAATATTTAAAGCTGTTGTTGGTATATCGTAGGGTTTCATGTTGACATGGTGCAGTTTTGTAATTTTGAGAGACTTTGAATCACAGATTTCAAAACAGAGCTTTTATTATGTTACTATGGTTCGATGTTTGAGTGGAACATCATCTGCTATAGAACTCTGACCTCAAATCTATTGAACATGATGAATTGGCCTCCTCACAAACATCCCTGTTTCTAAATATTTTATGGTCAGGTGTCCACAAACTTTTTTTGCCTTCCATTTAGTGCACCTTTACTACATGGGGGGGGGAAAGCAGCTGTGTTACTGTTCCAGTCGGCTTTTTTCGTAACTTCTTGTTTCATGGAAAAAAGGAAGCGTTGCCACCCTTCGATCTGGCTTTGGCGTAGACGCGGGTCTCCTCGAGCCGAGCGTTGCTGTTTCCCGGTTTTCTGACAGCTGTACGTTATAATTAGACCACACTGCAGCACCTGCACGCAGCTGAAGAAATAGTTTGGTGTCTCGGAGACGGAGCGAGAAACGTGTTGCAGCAGCACATGTCACTCTCTGAGAATTTATTACGCCTTCAAATGTTTGTCATGCCCCAATCTGCTGAAGCTATTGTTAGCTGTCGCTGTTTGGCTCCCCTCTAGCGTCGCCTGCCACAAGGATCTAGCTGTGCCATAGAAACTGGGTTAAAGTGCCGCCTGAAGCCCCTGTTGTTCCGATTGATCCTCAGCTGGCATGTCCTGCCGATGTCCGGTAAAGGCTTTGTTTTTATTGGGGCGATGAGAGAAATCCTCGTGTGAGTGGTGTGAGAAACAAAGACAAGAACTTTTGTTGCCCCTAACCACCCCCCCCCCCCCCCCCACACACACACACACACACACACACACTGTATCTCCCTGAGGATTGCAGAGGGAATCTTATATTCATAATGCATTCTGATTTCATATTCATTTATATATGGCTGGAAAGGGTGGGTGTCCCAATACTTTCGGCCCTACCGTGTGGTGACTGCTGTTTATTATTATTTTTTTTATAAAAAAAAAATTTTTCTCCTACTTCCTCACAGAGAATTTGGAGAACAGATTAGCTGCAGTTGCCCGGTGCTCATGGGATTATGGGATTAGAAAAGATCCGAGTAAAAGTCCGGAAATCCATCATTTGTGATATTTAATTCCGACTGTTTATAAATCCCAGTAAAGTTGTACAATTAATTTATTTTTGTATTTTCTTTTTTTTTTTTTTTTTTATGTGTGCCGGAATTAGTTTTTTTGATGTTGTGGGTTTTTTTTTTTTTTTTTTTTACTGTTTGCTATTTTTAAAAAGATTTTTTTATTTTTTATTTTACAGATTCAGGATTTTAAGGATTTTTTTCTTTTCCCAGAAACGTTTTTTTCCCCCAATAAGATCCTCTGATCTTATTCTTGATTTATCTCCTAATCATCCAGTACATTTTGGATTTTGGATTAAAAGCAAAGTCAGTCCTTGATGCTCATGTGTAAGAACGAAAGCAAAAAAAATTGACACAAAAGTTTGTGGACACATAAGATTGCTACAGTATGTGCATATTTCTGAACACCCCTTTCCACATGAAGTCCTTATTTGCTCTTATATACTCGTATAGTAACCTTCAGTCTTCTCTGAAGGCTTTCCACTTGATTTTTGGAGTGTGTGCTTGTGTAGGTGAGCTGAAGAGGCGTTCAGTCAGCATTCACATTCATCATGTCCAAGAGGGTTGGAGCTCTACAGCAGGAGATCTTCCGCTTCAACCCCTTGTGAAGCGTATGCTCACGAGGCTTCGCGTATCATTCTTTTAATTATTTATTTATTTTAATGCCCATTGCAAGGGGTGAAAGTTCAAACCTTCACTCCAGTTGTGTGCAGTGGTTGAGACTGGATGAGAGGGAACGAGTGGCGGTTGTTGTGGTAAACTGTCCGTAATCACTCTGTCCTGTGTGGTTGGACAAAGGAGCTTGTCTCGGGGTGACACTGGGACGTTGTGTGCTGGGCTCTGAAGCTGAGCTCGTCCGACCTCCTGACCCTCGCAGTCTGTGGCTGATGATGGAACTGCCACGGTACTGAGGAGGTCCTTGTCCCCTGACTGACTTACCATCTTACAGCGCTCACATGTGGTGCAGATTTAAATCGAGCTCTCTCTCTCTCTCTCTCTCTCTCTCTCTCTCTCTCTCGCTCTCGCTCTCGCTCTCTCTCTCTCGCTCTCTCTCTCTCTCTCTCGCTCTCTCTCTCTCTCTCTCGCTCTCTCTCTCTCTCTCTCGCTCTCTCTCTCTCTCTCTCGCTCTCTCTCTCTCTCTTTTTTGTTTTCTGAGATTATTCCTAGGCGCTCGCGGCCTCCCAAGCGTGGTGCTGCGGGGGTTAATTTATTTGTTTTTGAGCCGAACGAGGACATGTGGAAATCCGTTCCGCTGTAACGATCTGTGGTTTGTGTAGGAACTCCTTAAAAAAAATAATAAACCCATGACAGTCTAAATGCTGACTGGGGCTTTGCTTCTAAATGATGTTCCTACTAATGGAAAACAAATGGAAAGAAATCGAACAAACAAAAAGATTAAAGAATTTTGTTTAGCTTTTAGATGCGATCTGTGAAAACAAGTTTAACGACTACTGAGCATGTAAAGGCAAAAAAGTCCATTTTTATTATTTCTTTTGTCACGTTTTGTTTTCAATCATCTTCATGGCTAAAAGTATTGGGACGCAATCTAACCACTCGTTAAAGGAAAGGCGGAGTCTGGGTAATTATGATAATTATATTAATAAAAATGAATGAGCCTAATATACACTACATGGGCAAAAGTATTGGGACACAACTGTCACAATACCCCCTGTGCACAAAGCCAGCTAAATAATGATGCGCTTTACATGGGTCTAGAGCTCTGATCTCAACCCTATTGAACATCTTTGGGATGAATTATAACACTGACTCCGCCCCCAGGCCTCCTCACTCTCACCTACATGCAGTACCTGACTTTACTAAACACCCTGGTAGCTGCATGAGCACAAAATCTAGTGGAACATCTTCCCAGAAGAGTGGAGCTTTTTATAACAGCAAATCGGGACTCATTGTGGAATGGGATGTTCACAAAGCATAATCTTATGGTCAGGCGTCCACATACTTTTGTCTGTATAGTGTAAATTGACTATATTTGACATGGCTTTTCATTTTCGATTCGAGATTTTCGTGTTTGCGATTCCGAGTTTTGTCCGGATTTTTAAAGTACAGGACGCAAGATTTCTGTCTCCTTACAGCAGGAGCTTATTATTGTTATTGACTCAGCCGGTGAAAATGAGGAGCAGATGGAAACCTCTCGGGCCTTAATTGATGCAAATGGCAGCAGCTGATGGAAGCACTTACATACAAACACATATATATATTTATATATATATATATATATATATATATATATACAGTGAGGAAAATAAGTATTTGAACACCCTGCTATTTTGCAAGTTCTTCCACTTAGAAATCATGGAGGGGTCTGAAATTGTCATCGTAGGTGCATGTCCACTGTGAGAGACATAATCTAAAAAAAAAATCCAGAAATCACAATATATGATTTTTAAACTATTTATTTGTATGATACAGCTGCAAATAAGTATTTGAACACCTGTCTATCAGCTAGAATTCTGACCTTCAAAGACCTGTTAGTCCGCCTTTAAAATGTCCACCTCCACTACATTTATTATCCTAAATTAGATGCACCTGTTTGAGGTCGTTAGCTGCATAAAGACACCTGTCCAACCCATACAATCAGTAAGACTCCAACTACTAACATGGCCAAGACCAAAGAGCTGTCCAAAGACACTAAAGACAAAATTGTACACCTCCACAAGGCTGGAAAGGGCTACGGGGAAATTGCCAAGCAGCTTGGTGAAAAAAGGTCCACTGTTGGAGCAATCATTAGAAAATGGAAGAAGCTAAACATGACTATCAATCTCCCTCGGACTGGGGCTCCATGCAAGATCTCACCTCGTAGGGTCTCAATGATCCTGAGGAAGGTGAGAAATCAGCCCAGAACTACACGGGAGGAGCTGGTCAATGACCTGAAAAGAGCTGGGAGCACCGTTTCCAAGGTTACTGTTGGTAATACACTAAGACGTCATGGTTTGAAATCATGCATGGCACGGAAGGTTCCCCTGCTTAAACCAGCACATGTCCAGGCACATCTTAAGTTTGCCAATGACCATTTGGATGATCCAGAGGAGTCATGGGAGAAAGTCATGTGGTCAGATGAGACCAAAATAGAACTTTTGGGTCATAATTCCACTAAACGTGTTTGGAGGAAGAAGAATGATGAGTACCATCCCAAGAACACCATCCCTACTGTGAAGCATGGGGGTGGTAGCATCATGCTTTGGGGGTGTTTTTCTGCACATGGGACAGGGCAACTGCACTGTATTAAGGAGAGGATGACCGAGGCCATGTATTGCGAGATTTTGGGGAACAACCTCCTTCCCTCAGTTAGAGCATTGAAGATGGGTCGAGGCTGGGTCCTCCAACATGACAATGACCCGAAGCACACAGCCAGGATAACCAAGGAGTGGCTCTGTAAGAAGCATATCAAGGTTCTGGCGTGGCCTAGCCAGTCTCCAGACCTAAACCAATAGAGAATCTTCGGAGGGAGCTCAAACTCCGTGTTTCCCAGCGACAGGCCAGAAACCTGACTGATCTAGAGAAGATCTAGAGTGGGCCAAAATCCCTCCTACAGTGTGTGCAAACCTGGTGAAAAACTACAGGAAACGTTTGACCTTTTTAATTGCAAACAAAGGCTACTGTACCAAATATTAACATTGACTTTCTCAGGTGTTCAAATACTTATTTGCAGCTGTATCATACAAATAAATAGTTTAAAAATCATACATTGTGATTTCTGGATTTTTTTTTTTAGATTATGTCTCTCACAGTGGACATGCACCTACGATGACAATTTCAGACCCCTCCATGATTTCTAAGTGGGAGAACTTGCAAAATAGCAGAGTGTTCAAATACTTATTTTCCTCACTGTATATATATATATATATATATATATATATATATATATATATATATATATATATAATGTATGTGTGTCATCTCTCTAAGGAATTCCATAGGCTGGATGTGCAGCTACTTGGGGGCTTTACAGGGCTGCACATTTGCCCACAAGTGGAGATGGCTAAAGAGCGTGGCTTGTATCTCGTAAACCATGTGTTGTACAGTAGCATCAGGTCAGTATGTACAAATGAAATGAAATTAAACCAGACTTTAGTGATTGCTAATCAAATGGAGTTGTAAGCAGCGATTAGAGGGGCCCAAGCACACGGGATGTAAAGCGTAATAAGGCATTGCGTCCTGTTTGTGTGGCATTGCATAAAATCCCTGTTAAACCGATCATGAAGATCCGTGGGCTTAACAAAATGTGGTGCATGAACCTAGTTTTTACTGACCTCGATTTTTCATTGAGCTCTACCAGAGATATATATATATATATATATATATATATATATATATATATATATATATATATATATATATATATATATATATATATAGACTTTTAGGAGGATTAATGACCATGTGTGTGAATACTGTCTTCTGTACAACACGTTCCTGAGCCTATAGTGTAGACACAAGTTTCTGCACTAAGCTCGTAAAAACTATGCACCCCGAGCCGTTTCGCTGTTACACTCAATTCTTTGTTTGGTGTCGGCTTGAAGCGGCAGCTCTTTACTCAAAACAGATGCCTTCTGCATTGCACTTATTGCGTTTCTTCTCACTTTTTGGAAAGTTCCAGAATGGGCGATGTGACGCCCTGCTTTCAGGGTCACCGAGGAAGTTCTCGGTGGTAGACGACCTGCAGCAGAACACTCAGTCTATAGCCCGGCCAATCAAGATCTTCAGGTCCACTCATTGTCTTGGTGGAACAGGTCTGAGTCTTCCAGTTCAATTAATGAGGAATATTCAGTTCATCCAAAGACGTCCGGTTGTGTCGCTTCAATAAAAGTTGCACATGCGGCTGGAAAAGTCAGCCGTCCCGATTCTTTTTGTCCATAAAGTGCACAATGTGGACACACAAGCTGCAGCGTATGGGGAAATGTGACCTGATGATCTGGGCTTCATGTGACCAGAGCGAGAGCCAGTAAACATTTTGGGTTTCTCGTCAACAACTCAGCCGGGTCACTCGTTCCCTCAAATCGTAATTCTCTCCCTAAACATCTAGACAGAAGGTACTAATTTTTACCTCCATGATGAAATAATTAGACACCATGGATATTTCGAAGGCATCAGATGAAAGTCTTGTGACTTATTTTATAATTTTTTTTCTTCACCGGGTGAAGAGTGCAGTCATGAGATGGACCATGTCTGTAATACAGGCTGTTTTTTTTTTTTTAACCTCATGATCACTTAGTTTTCGACTTTCTTTCCACACGGCTTCGTTTCTTTCTCAACGCACGTCATTTTTCTTCCGTCGTTGCCCCGTGCAATACGAAACGCAACGTGTTGATCCCCCGGAGGGTGACTGATTAATCCCTCGTCACGCCTGTTGCGTAACGTGGCTCGAAGAGTGCAGTCATGTGATGCCCTCGATCGGGGCAGTCGTATATCTGTCAAGCGTGCATCAGGATTATTTCTCTGTTCTCTAAACACCCCAACACCCCTCCCCCTCTCTGTATTTCATCCACACATCAGCCCAGAAAGTGTTTTCAGGCTTTCTCATGCATGCACTCGTTTCATCTCTTTCAGCTCATTACGTTACATTAGGTATGTAGCGCACCGTGGGTATCAGCCGTCAGGTTTATTTTTAGCACAAAAAGAAATAAATACGGCGGGGGTTTAACGTATCCGGGTGAAATCCGAAGCCACGAGGGACAGGAGACGTCCTCCGGAATGACGGACTCTCTCTTTCTTTTCATCTGTCAACACAAAATGCTCACTATACACACGTTTCACTAATGGAAATGCACAGATAAGAGCAACCTGCGCGCTCAATTCATGGCTTTTCGATTGCGTAAGAGGCCAAACGAGATTGTTCCAATTTGAATCGTGTTATTATGGAAAAGAACCGTCACCATTACAGAGCGCTGTTCCTAGAAACCAGGGCGTAGTGCCAATTTCTTTTCTTTCCTTTTTTTTTTTTTTGGACTCTATGCTTTGCACAGATGTCACTGCAGTTCAAGCAGAAGAGAAAATGCAGCCTCACTTCAGTCTCGTATGCACTCTGTCTCTTTTGAAGAAGAAAAGCGTGTTGTACAGTTTCTGGAAATGAGACATGGAAGTTCATGTCAATGCTTTTACAGGAAATTTATCAACTCGGAGTTAGAGTTACTGCCGACACCTATAGTCGCTGTTTTAATGCTATTTACTTACCACTTTTTATCCATTTGCGGTTACATTTAAGCTCGTGGAGTGTTGAGAAGATCTCACTGATAATTTAATCTTCGATCTGGAATATCATTTTGCGGAAACCTACTGGTACAAAGCCTCTGACGCTGAAGACCCGTTCCATGAATGTTGTCGTTTGTAAATTTCGAGTGTCGTGGCAACGGCTGTGAAAACGTGATTCTTTTCTTTTTTCTTTTTTGTTTTTAATAAATTTGCAAAGATTTCACGTTGTCATTATGGGATTTTGTTTGTAGGATTTTGAGGAAAATAATACATTTTATCCATTTTGGAATAAAGCTGTGACAAAAAATGTGGAAAAATTGAAGCGATGTGAATACTTTCCTGATACACTGTACCACCATAACCACACCCATCATATATAACCACACCCATCCACTATAACCCCACCTACCACCCTAACCACACCCATCATATATTACCACACCCATCCACTATAACCCCACCTACCACCATAACCACACCATTATATATAACCACACCCATCCACTATAACTCCATCTACCACCATAACCACACCCATCATATATAACCACACCCATCCACTATAACCCCACCTACCACCATAACCACACCATTATATATAACCACACCCATCCACTATAACCCCATCTACCACCATAACCACACCCATTATATAACCACACCCATCCACTATAACCCCACCTACCACCCTAACCCTGCCCATCATATACAACCACACCCATCCACTATAACCCCACCTACCACCAGAACCACACTCATCATATATAACGACACCCTTCCACTATAACCCCACCTACCACCCTAACCCTGCCCATCATATATAACCACACCCATCCACTATAACCCCACCTACCACCAGAAGCCCACCCATCATATATAACCACACTCATCATATATAACCACACCCATCCACTATAACCCCACCTACCAACATAACCCCACCCATCATATATAACTACACTCATCATATATAACCACACCCATCCACTATAACCCCACCTACCACCAGAAGCCCACCCATCATATATAACCACACTTATCCACTATAACCCCACCTACCACCATAACCACACCCATCATATGTAACCCCACCCTACCACCATAACCCCACCCATCATATATAACCCCACCTACCACTATAACCCCACCCATCATATATAACCACACCCTACCACCATAACCCCACCCATCATATATAACCACACCCATCACATATAAACACACCCTACCACCATAACCACACCCATCATATATACCCACACCCATCCACCATTACACCACCTACCACCATAACTCCCCATCCACTAAAACCCCACCTACCACTATAACCCCACCTACCACCATAACTCCCGATCAACTATAACCCCACCTACCACCATAACTTCCCATCCACTATAATGACACCTACCACCATAACCACACCTATCCGCTATAACCCCACCTACCACTGGGCTGCCAAAATAATAAAAACCTGCTGGCTTGAGTGTTTTCAGTGTCTGTGCTGTGAATGCTGCTCTCAGGGTTATTCAAGTGCAGTGTTATTTTGGTGAGTCTCACCAAGATGATGCACCACCTCCTCTTTAGTCTCTTTTGCAGATTGTATCCGATGATTGCATTGATTCTTTTTTTTTTTTCTCTCTCTCTCCCCTCCCACCCTCTGCTAATGGTGAGATCAGACTACATCTGTAGCCGTGGACCGAGTGGGGTTTGTGCTGCTCTGTTGAATGTCTCTTAACGCAATCCCTTATTTGAGTTCCAGTAAAAAAAAAAAAAAAAAGGGGAGCTGTAATACCTCAGAGAGCTTTTCCTGATCTTGTTGAATGTTTGTGCACCCAAACCAAGTGCTCTCTCTCTCTCTCTCTCTCTCTCTCTCTCTCTCTCTCTCTCTCTCGCACTGAGATTTATTTTCAGGTGTGTATGGTTTAGAAATTTGTCGGAACTGAAAGCCTGTGTGTGTGTGTGTGTGTGTGTGTGTGTGTTTGGTACTGATGGACTCTCAGTCTCTCAGAATTCTGCTGTAGCTGCTTGTGAGGGTGTATTTTAAGCAGCAGGGTGATAGAGGATGCGTTAAAGGCTAGAGCTTCCTGCACCAGGCCATGTGGTCTGCTGAGAAATCAAACCTCCTCCTCCTCCTCCTCCTCCTGGTCTTTCATCATCACTTTTAATGCTCTTTCTCAAGATTCAAAGGTTCGCTTTATTTGAATGACAAATATGAACATTCGTAATGCTGAAGCTCAGATACAATCTTATAGATCTCTCTTTTCTCTCGCTCTCGTTTTCTCTCTTTTCCTCTCACTCTTTATTTCCCCCCTTTCTCTTTCAATCTCTCTTGATCTCCCTCTCTCAATCTGTCTTTCTATGGTCTTTTTCTCTCGCTCCCTCTCTTTTCTTTCCCCTCTCTCTTTTCCTAAAACTTACAATCACACACTCTCTCTCTTGCTCTCTCTCTCTTTCCCTGTCTCTCAATTTCTCTCAATCTCTTCCCCCTCTCCAGTCTCCGTCTTTCTAAAATCTTTCTCTCCATTGTCCTCTTCCTCTGTCTGTTTCTGTCTCACTCTCCTCCTCCCTTTTTTTTTTTCAAACTCACTCTCTCTCGCTCGCTCTCTCTTTCTCTCTCAACCCCCCCTCTCAGTCTCTTTATGAGATCAGTCTCTCTCCCTCTCTCTCTCTCTCTCTCTCTCTCTCTCTCTCTCTCTTTCTCACTCTCGATTTCTCTTTCCCCTCTCTCCCATAATCTCTCTCTCTCTCTCTGTCTCCCTCTCTCTCTCCTCCTCCCTCTCTCTGTCTCTCATGTTTCTATCGATTTGACTTGGCTCTCATTTCATTTGGTGTGTGTCTGTCCTTCCGTCTACCTCTGTCTGTTTATCTCTCAACCTGTTTGTCTGCCTATTTATCTTTTCTCTCTCTTATTCTCTTATTTTTATCTAAATCCTTCTCTCCTCATCTTACTCTCCTTCTCTTTATCTCTCACTTTTTGAATTTGTCTCAATCTCTCTTTCTCTCTCTGTTTCTCTTTTTCTCTCCTCGTCTGTTCCTCCTCTGCTGTCTGTCCTCCTCACTCTGTTTCTATTTCTGTTAAGACTGCTGTATATAGAAACACTGAGATGTAACAATAAAAATGAAATGTTTTTTATGTATATATATAAATATATAAACCCACTGAAAAGAAAGACAAACAGGGATGTGTTTGGGTGGGTTTCTCACTGTCCCTCAGGGTGTGGCAGGCTTTTATTCCCTCTCTTTCTTTCCCTCTCTGTCTCTCTCCCAGAGTGTCTCATGGGGATTAGTAGTTGCTAATGGTTTGCAGATGCAAGTGCTGGACAATAAGTGTGTGTGTGCATTAAAGTGGTGAAGAGACTCAGCTTTTTGCACTGGCGTCTCTCCATCTGTCCAGACAGTGAACACACTGCAAACAGTAATGGTGTTGATGGAGACCTCTGTATGACGTGATTATGCGTGTGTGGTGGTGGTCACGTGTGAACATGTATACGTGAACAAATGCAGTAATTAATGAATTAATCATTTAAAAAAAACATGAGAGGGCTGTTAAATTCCCTGTGCATTAGGACTCGATAATATATATATATATACTCTCTCTCTCTCTCTCTCTCTCTCTCTCTCTCTAATATATATATATATACACTCTCTCTCTCTCTCTCTCTAATATATATATATATATATATATATATATATATATATATATATATATATATATATAGCTCTTACTTTCTTTCTCTCTGTCTGTCTGTCTGTCTGTCTGTCTGTCTGTCTGTCTGTCTGTCTGTCTGTCTCTCTGTCTATCTATCTATCTATCTATCTATCTATCTATCTATCTATCTATCTGTCTATCTATCTATGATTGATCACCTTATTAATGGTGGCCACCTGCTTCATCTAATCAGATGATTATGGTACAGTAGAGAGTGAATCTCGCTGTCTATCTGTCTCTCTCTCTCTCTCTATCTATCTGTCTCTCTCTCTCTCTATCTCTCTATCTATCTGTCTCGCTGTCTATCTGTCTCTCTCTCTCTCGTTATCTCTCTCTATCTATCTGTCTCGCTGTCTATCTGTCTCTCTCTCTCTCTCTCTCTCTCTCTCTCTCTCGCTGTCTATCTGTCTCTCTTATCTATCTATCTATCTGTCTATCTATCTCTCTATCTATCTATCTCTCTCTCTCTCTATCTATCTATCTGTATCTGTTTGTGCATTTCTTAATTATAAATTACCCATTAATTATTATTTTGATAGTTTTTTTTTTTTAGAATGTTTATGCTCAGGTTTTCACCTGTGTGTGTGTGTGTGTGTGTGTGTGTGTGTGTGTGTGTGTGTGTGTGTGTGTGTGTGTGTGTGTGTGTGTGTTTTTTTTTTTCCCACTACAGGACCGTAAGCTGTCGAAGTCCGAGCGTCAGCGTTTTAAAGAAGAGGCCGGGATGCTGAAGGGTCTCCAGCACCCCAACATCGTGCGCTTCTACGACTCGTGGGAGTCTCCTTCCAAAGGCCGCAAGTGCATCGTCCTGGTGACGGAGCTCATGACGTCAGGCACGCTAAAAACGTGAGTGGGGATGGCTTTGAGCTTTTTTCAACTGGGATTTGTCCGTAGCTGTTCATTCAAATTCAGATTCAAATTTTATTTGAATTTGATTCAAATTGTAGGAGCTCTAAATGTATTAAAAGTATGTCTTCTTTAATACATCCTGGTGTTTGGTAGACAACCTTTATCCAGAACAGACTGTTGAAATAAAAGCATTAGCACGTTTGCCTTCACTTGAACTGGAAGAACCAAACCTGTTCCAGCATGAAGATCTGCTTTACATGGGATGGAGTGGAAGATCTCCAACCCTATTAAACACATGAAATTAGAACCGCACTCGAGGCATCTTCACCTCACCTACATCAGTACCTGAGGAGCACAAATCTCTACACGCACACTCCAGAATCTAGTGGAACATCTTCCCTGAAAAGTGGAGGTTATTATAGGAGCAAATGTGGAACAGGATGATCAGAAGGATGCACTATAACACAGTTTTTTCCATTTAGTGATATCTAAAAGCTCCCAAGGACGCTTGTGTAACTTCTTTTTTGGAGATCTGTTTATCCCAGAAGTGTCTGGAACATTGTTCAGCCCTGCAGGGAGGCTTCTTTTCACCCAGATGACACTCACAGGCCCTGCTGCGTGTCCGTTACGCTTTATATAAAGCAGAAAAACCTGACCGCCGTCTGTCTAATAAAGCAGAATCACAATAGAGCGGATTTGTGAAGAAAGAGGAATTGAGAAAGAGGTAAGGGGGGGTGATTACAGGAGGAGAGCGGCGTGCCACTTCCATGTGAGAGGTGCGGTGTGGGCTGCTTTTCCTTTCACCAGCTGCTGCTTTGCAGATTCCACACATTCCTGTTAGGGGTGAGCGAGAAGAGACGCACCACTTCTGACCAGAGAGAACAAGAGACACAACTGCAATACAGACTGCAGGCTGAGCAGCTCCCTCGTGTGGCGCGCGCACACACACACCACACACACCACACACACCACACACACACACACACACACACACACACACACACACACAATTCTTCCTTCTTTTTTTTTTTCTTCCTCTATTTTCCAGATGTTCTTTTCTTTATCATGCTGCTTCTGTACATGGTGTCTGAAAAGTCCAGTCTTTTCCACAAAGGGCCAGTGTGGGTGCTGGTTTTCATTCCAACCTAACAAGAACCACACCTGATAGTCCACTAAAAAAAACAAAACAATGAAGATCTAATCAGGTGGAATCTGGTGTGACTTGGTTGGAATGAGAACCTGCACCCACACCGGCTCTTTGTGGAGGAACCTCTGCTGTGGCACATTGAGACGCACCAGTTCTGGATTTATTCAGCGAGAGAGCTGGAGTCCAGAGTGCTCCAGAGTTTAGCGGGTGGTGCGTCAGTAATAACGGTCCGTGGGGAAACGCAGTGTGTTTACTTAAACGGACACATTTATTCGAAGCGAACGATTTGCCTCAATGCTTTTTTTTTTATCGTACCACTCGATTTACTCTAGAAATCATTTCAACCCTACTTCAGTTATGGTTCTCAGTTTGTATAGGGGCTATGAAAAGGTGCTTCTAGACATGACATGAACATCAAGTTTACTTGAATTGTAGGAAGACATTCTCTGGTGGCTCCTCTTAAAATCAATAAATACGTCTACATTTGTATAATTTGACCCCAGTATCAGTATCTATGGGTTCAGGAGACCAAGGATTTCTTCTTAGTGTTGATGTGGTTGTGTGTTTGTGTGTTCAAGGAGAAGGTGAGAAGCTTGACAAACATGGAGAGCCTTGAAGTCTAGAGGAACTCGCCGAGGTGGCTCGGGTGCCTGGTCAGCCTTTGTCTTTTCAGACAATGACCTGTTTGAGAGATTTATAATTACGCAGTTGCCTTGAAGATTCTTTAGGAACAAACCCTGTGTCTGGGCTTATGCAAACATTCGAGCTGACCCTCTTAGATCTCCTCGACAGATTTCAGCAGACATTCCACATCATAGGATTGACAGTAGACACTTTTCAGGATGGTTGGTGCTAGTTGATGGTGAAGGAACCAGACTTTAAATGGAACCTCATCATAGTCGAGGTCATCGGTTCGTCACTGACGGACACGAACGGTTTCCAATTGAAGATTGACGAGACCTTCATTCAGAAGTCGGGCGTCGAGATGAATGAGGTCTGTAAATGAAGAAAGGGACAGGATCAATGGTAGCCCAGGAGCATGTAAAGAGATGAAGAAAGGGGGTGAGAGCAAGAGAAAGATTGAAGGGAAGGTTTTTTTTTTTTTTAATATGATGATTTCAGGAGTTGTGTTGCTCTGTAACCGCTGTTCATCCTCCCAGAAAAGTGGAGGTTCTTATAAGAGCAAAAGTATGTGCCAAAAGTCCATATCGTCAGTTTAATTAATGATGATAAAGACTTTCTACAGGAAGAACGTGTTTAGTAGCTTAGACAGCAGTAGCGTCACATTCAGACGGCAGGAGACACCCGATTGCCCTCTATAAATCTGTTGCTTTTGTCCGTTTGTTGTAATTCATTTGTTCACGTTCTGTGTAAAATAGTAAAAGGTTTATTACTCCAGGTCTCCTAAAGGTCCTTTATAAGAGCGTTCGTGTATGCTATCTGCCAACACCAAACAAACGTATACTGAATAGTTAGCTCTCCAAGGCCACGGCATTGTCGTCTCTGCAGAGCACATTAAGAAACACGAGTAAAACCCTTTGGGCTGCGCTGGAGTTGGTGAATGATGAGACATTTATAACGCCGGCTTTCTTTTGTCCCGCCCCCCCTGGGTATTTACTTCTCGGCTTAAATTTGGCCACTGGCCCAAACGTCAGTCAATTTCAGCCTTTGGAAAATGGCCTAACCCTTTTTTTTTTTTTTTTTATCTTCTCTAAAACCCGACTTGTCATACGCCACTCATGGAAAATGTAACCGCACTCATCATTCAGCGAGTATGTATCTTTTTTTTTTTTACGATCGAATTCTTTGGCACGTCGCAACCCCTCGTGTTTTGAAACCGAGCCAAATTGTAGTTTCCAATAAAACTTTACAGTACACAAGAGTAAACACGCTGTGTAAATTACCAGCATCTTATCTGGTTCTTCTCGTGTCAAACCGGTCGAGCCGTCACAGCAAATCTCTGCATTTCTAAACTATCGCAATTCTAAACTATCGCAAGTGGGGTTTTTTTTTGTTGTTATTTTTGGCGCCTCAATTGTTTACCTTCACAACCAGAAAGTCGAGTCACGATCCACAAACAAAAATCACGGATGAAAAGATTATTGCTTAATAATCCCGAACAAATATGCGTTTTTGTTTATGAAAATCAAAAATCGATACGAACCGAGTGAAACAAAATATACCTCCGCTAAAATGCCCAATAATTTCCACGTGGCTGGTGTTTGAAAGCTGCTAAAGCACTGTTTTTATCTGCCATAATGTGGTCGCGTGATGTAATCGTACCTTACGTTTATAAAGCATGTAGGTCATGAGGTCTTTATGCAGTCTTGAGACCAGCGTATGCACTTTATTGTGGATCAGGACCACAGCGTTTCGGAGCATTTAACCAGAAAGACCTCGCCAGGTGGTTGTAATGAGAATTAGGGTGCTAAACCCTGGCTGTGGTGCGATTTCAGAGGATTTGATTAGACCCCGTATAATCTGATGAAGGGACAGGTGGGGGACGGGGACAGGTGAAGGAAGGGAAAGAGATATCCCATCATCCACACCTTTTATCTCTGTCTGAGAATATTAAATCAGATTTTAATTACAGCTGCAGCACACTCCTGCCCTCTCTCTCTCTCTCTCTCTCTTTCTCTCTCTCTCTCTCTTTCTCTGCACTCATCTCTCATCCCACGTGTATACACTGATTAGCCACAGGCTTCTGAAACGGGTTTTAAATGGGTCGTACTGCATATCCTAACCTGTTCAGCATCAGACGGTGCAAAAACAAGCAAATCTTTGATGTATTTGAAACAATAAAAATAGATACATGCACAGATACAGTCGAAGTTTTGAGGTGGAGGCATCACGCGTAGTCACACGTCTCTGCTCACTAGTCACAATCCTGGAAATTGGGATCGATCCAGTTCGACCGGTGTAATTGAATTCCCACAAGGTTCTCTTAATCGGCCCTTCCATCTTCTTCTTTCATCTGCTGTTCCCGAGGTGGAATTTGATCCCAGTGCAATCAAGGCAGCACCACACCTGAAGAATTGTCCCCCCCCCCCGAGATAAAGAAAATACCACTTTTAATAAGCTGTCACAGTGTAAAAACGTTACATTGTACAAACTACAAATACGTATTCATCACTTGCGCAATATGTGGAAATAAACTGATTCTGATGACGTGTATTTTAGAGCCCTTAGGAAACCTAAAGCCTGTTTTACTGCATGAGATAAAAAGTATCAGGACACCGGACCTTTCCAAGCCGTATGCGGTTCTTTCACAAACTGTACCACAATGCTTGGGTTGGAGTGGAAGATCTCCAGCTGTAGGGCTCTCATCCCAGCCCTGTTGAAGATCTTTGGGATGAATGTGAACGCTAACACCCTTGTGTCTGAACGAGCAAAAATCTCCACAAGCGCACTCCAAAATCTCCAGTGGAACATCTTCCCAGTAGATTAGAGCGCGAATGGGAACTGTGAAATGTGGAATTGGTTGTGAGCACATCTTAGAGTCTTCAAACTTTGGTGTATATTCCGTATAGATTTACTTGAATATGCACCCACAGTCAGAGTCGTAATCGTGTTCCTCTGATGTGCACAGGTACCTGAAGAGATTTAAGGTGATGAAGATCAAGGTCCTAAGGAGCTGGTGCCGTCAGATCTTGAAGGGCCTTCACTTCCTCCACACCAGGACTCCTCCCATCATCCATCGGGACCTGAAGTGCGACAACATCTTCATCACGGGTCCGACCGGCTCCGTGAAGATCGGCGATTTGGGCCTGGCTACTCTCAAGCGCTCTTCTTTCGCTAAGAGCGTTATAGGTACGGCTCCGGGTTTCACCATCTGTCGGCTTCACGCCAGATGTCAGAAGTTGTGAACGCGAGTTTCTTAGTATCTGGTTGAGTTTGGCTTTAGCATTGCAGTCTTTCCTGAAGGATCTGGAGGACCACTTGAAGTCTTCTTCTTATTATTATTATTATTACGATTTACCATTATTCAATGTTTTTCCGATCTACTCAGTATATTTTGCTTCAGGATTTGTCGGATCGGTTCTTTTGATTTAAGGTACCCCCGAGTTCATGGCGCCCGAGATGTACGAGGAGAAGTATGATGAATCGGTGGACGTGTACGCCTTCGGGATGTGCATGTTGGAGATGGCTACCTCAGAGTACCCGTATTCCGAGTGTCAGAACCCAGCGCAAATCTACCGCCGGGTCACCAGCGTGAGTACCTCACCTCACCTCATCTCACCTCAATCTCGTGTCACCTTCAACACCACTCCGATCACCTGTTCGATTTATACTCTATAACAGGGGTCATCAATTTATTTATTTTTTTCCCCAGGATGCAAAATGTGTCCGTGAAAATATTGTCTGACATTAAACCGGTTCTTGGTGACTAAATGAAGGTCAGTCATACTCGTGCTTTGAGACTTCATATGACAAAGTATCAGCAATCAAACAAAGTTGTGCTGATACCTGCACAGAAAAGCGCAGATGTGTGTACAAGTTTGGAGAAAAAAGAACAGAATTCAGAGATCTGCAGAAAAAAAAAACATCATGGCAGACAAAAATAAAGTCACAGAGGAACACCGTGTAAAGTAGGGCATTAACCCCATCACCACGCGGGACTGGTTATTTTCATACTTGCGATATCTCGGAAACTGTAACATAATTTGTTTACCAAATATCTTCATTCCTTCCATCCTTCATTCATTCACTTCCTCAACATGTGCGATTGTCAAGATTTTCCTTCTTTCAAGATAAATTTCTTGAAGCATCTTTAGCTCGTTTTGTGCTCAGTGTTGTGTATGTTTTCGAATTTAATAATGAATAATGATTTTTGTAGAAGTTCGACAAATCTGACGTCAGGTTTCAGTCATAGTTCTAAGTATGTAATATTTTTTTTACTGTGTAATCGTTTTTTTTACTCTAGACCCTCGTGGGTGCAGTTTGTGATATTACAGCTTCAGGTATCCATGTTTTGTTCTTTTATGCTATTGCACTATTTATTTAAGCCCAGTGCAGCTTGATTACCATGAAGTGTGTGTTTGTTTTCCATTGTTAGAAATTGTGTAGAAAGTCCTGTTCTTCTAAATAAACAGAGTCTAAATGTAGGTCTTAATGGGTGGCCTTTAATTTCCTTCCACAAACTGCTTGTTTTGCTGTTGGAAGATAATAAAGCAGTCATGAGTCTGCAGCAGAACAGCCTGTTCAGCTGAGTAATCATATGATTTCCACTGTTCTCATGGGGAATTAGGAGTATTTTTATTTTTTGTATTATTTTTTTGCTTCAATCTCACGGCGACGTCTTGTGTAATACTTGAATCTGGAACGAATTTAGGTTTTAGGAATTTAGAATGAATCCGGTACACGCTGTGATGTTCTCAGGTTAGACCTTTAGCTTGGAAACAGTTCGCTTTATTTTTGGAGGTCGTAAGAGGTGGGGTTGGGGCAGGATATGTCACCATCTGGGGGCAGTATTGAGTTATGGTCTTTGTATTCCCAGGCTGCTCTGTTTTTTAACAAAAAAAACATTTTAAATTTTCTGTACAAATATTAATCAATTAGAACTTTTTACTTTTAGAACTTCTTAACCTCAAAACTTGGAACTTTTAACCTTCAGAACTTGGAACTTAGTAACTTCATAGGTTGAAACTTTGTGATTTTAGAACGTGGATCTATTTACATGTAGAAGTTCGAGTTTATTAACATCAGAGCGTTGAAAATCATAGTTTGGATCTTTAAACAAGTAACTGGAACTATGCAACTTGCACCTTTGGAAGCTGGATGCATGGAATTTTGCTCTTTTAAAGCCTACGTTGAACTTGGGTCCAACTTTTGAAACTACAAGATTGGTAACTTTAGTTCTTCAGAGCTTATTTTAAACTCTGTAACCTGGAACTTCAGTTCTATTCTAATTTATTTCTCGTGAACACTACTTTAAAAGGTCAGCTTCTGTAACTCGGAATATATTTAAAATATTAGTCATTTTATTTTTGACTGATAACAATATATTATATAATAAAATGTCTACCAACTAAGGACTCATCGCTCTCTCTTTCTCTCTGAATTTTGAAGTCCTTATTAAACAGCAGTATCTCAGCTGCCGTGTCTTGGCTCTCAGCCTCTGTGAGCTCACGCTGAGCCAGTCAGAGGGTGTGAGAGCAGAAGGTTCTAGCTTGGCCTGCATCAGGCGGAGACAGTGACGCCGCAACGCATTTGTCAGCACTTTGCGAAGGAAGACAGATGGACAGGTGTCAAGATCGGCTGTCCTTCTGCACTTCTTGGCACGCAGGAAGCTCGGGACATGGCCTAGATTCCGCTGCTCGGTCTCACTCTTTCAGTCTTTCAGACGCATATTCGCACTTCAGAATTTTTCAAATCAGCCCCAATACTTTAAATTAACCAAAGTACATGTAAACTAATTCAGTCGAAGGCTTTCGGCCCAAACACACACAACTGTTTGTCCCAGGTGTCACGTAGTCGTGTTACATAACCGAATTTCTCATTTAGAAGGGATTTACAGCGTTCTTTTGTACGCGAGAAACAAATTTCATCCCTCAATCCGAGTGGCTCTGGAATAGTGCAATTCATGTGCAAAACATGAAATCCGTATTTACTTGACTTCATGTGTATAAAAGTTTATTGAAAAAAAAAAAGAAAAAGGCTATATCCAGGGTTATTTGAACATTAATATGAATGATAGTTTCTTTACATCAAACACAGCTATTGTAGTTAACGAAATGCCAACAAGCCCAGAGGAAGAAGAGAATTGGCATTTCCTGAATGTTTTCAAACATTAGCAGCAACACAACAGTGCACTAATTCGGCTAATTAAACTCAAGCATGTTTTGCAGTAATGAGTTATGGGCTTTGTATTCCCAGGCTGCTTTGCTGTGTTCTCGTTTAAAATGTTACATTTTGTAACTTCAAAATTTGAAACTTTGTTGGAATTTAGAAACTTCAGAACTTGGAAATTTGCACCTTCAGAACTTGGAAATTTGCACCTTCAGAACTTGGAACTTGGATGAAACTTTGTTACTTCAGAACTTGGAAATTTGCACCTCCAGAACTTGGAACTTTGTTATTTCAGAACTTGAAACTTTATTTCAGAACTTGGAAATTTGCACCTTCAAAACTTGGAACTTTGTTATTTCAGAACTTGGTTGAAACTTTGCACCTTCAGAACTTGGAACTTTGCACCTTCAGAACTTGGAACTTTGTTACTTCAGATCTTGGAACATTGTTATTTCAGAACTTGGTTGAAACTTTGCACCTTCAGAACTTGGAACTTTGTTACTTCAGAACTTGGAACTTTGCACCTTCAGAAATTGGAACTTTGCACCTTCAGAACTTGGAACTTTGTTACTTCAGATCTTGGAACATTGATGAAACTTTGTACCTTTAGAACTTGGAACTTTGTTACTTCAAAACTTGAAACTTTGTACCTACAGAATTTGGAACTTTGTACCTTTTGAACTTGGAACTTTGTACCTTTAGAACTAGGAACTTTGTTGGAATTGAGAAACTTCAGAACTTGGAAATTTGCACCTTTAGAACTTGAAACTTTGTTTATTCAGACCTTGGAACACTGATGAAACTTTGTACCATTAGAACTTGGAATTTTGCTGGAACTTTGTTGGTATCAACTTGAGTAACTGAAAGTTTTGAACTTAAGTTCAAAGTTAAATCACATTATTCTCCAAGCGATATTTTCTACTTATCATGCATGCAGTGTCAAAGTGTTTTGTTCGAATTCATACTGGAAAACTTCATTAGGAGCTGAAAAAGCAGCTCTTATGTTTATAGGTTCAATATGAAATCCTAAATATCGAATATATTATCCCAAGCACTCGTTTTTTTTTGAGCCGAGCACACACCTGGCGACACTGTCAGAGCACGACACGGCGAGAGCAGTTGACGTAAATCAGGTTCATCTTGTTCAGATTCCGACTTTGTTTTCCAACGTTTTCCTGTAAAAAAAAAAAAAAAAAAACATTTCTCGAAAGCGTTTTAATAAGAAGCCCTCGGTGAGATCCGACAGTTCGACCAGGATATAGTCATTTGGAGATAATGTCAGAGTTATTTTTAAATCTTGTTCTCATGGAAACGGCTTAATCCGACAGACCCTTAAACGCAATTAAGGCGCGCGGCGCTCGAACCGACCCGAGCGGAAAATTAACCCATTACGTGGGAAGTATAAAGCGAGATCTGCAGCTTATAACTGCTTTTATACATTTTCTCTCCAGCCTTCATATTCCAGTCCACCTCTAACTTTTGAAAGTAGTAGAAGTTGATTAGTTGTAATTGTCCCTCATTTTGTGTGCCTTTTGTAAAACCCATGAACCAGCATGCATTGGGATTAAAGGGACCTGTTCTCTGCAAGCTTCCTTATTAATCACCTCGTTATTGCGGCGCTTTTGGCTTTTCTGTGTAATTGCATTAAATCACGGGGTCATCCGGCATCTGAATCTGACTGGGCCTGCTTATATAAGCGAGAGACTCGTCAGATCCGTGAACAATGGGCTAGGATAACGTCGCGCGTATACCCTTCGGCACTCCGTGTACCAGGTTATCTCCGGTAAGTTCTTCAGATCTTTTTTCTCTTCTCTTCTTTTCCATACTCTGCTTTTGATATAAAAGGAATCCAGACTGCGGCTCAAAACGGGATGAAACTCCAGCAAACGTTTTATTACTAACGCTAAATGATTTTGGGCCCATCCCAGACGGGGGAAAAAAACGACAGACGTGAAACAGTCACGACGATTTATTCGGTTCTGGAAGCTGAAAGTGTTTAGAAACACTTGTTTTTTGTTAAAGAACATGTTGTGAGAGCTCGTAAGGGTTCACTGGTTCAGGGGGTGATAATGTGCAGTTCATTGCCCTTACTCAAGCTTAATTACACCACACAGCTTCACTAATCAATTTCACCAGCGGCTCAACACAGCTGTCGTCTATCCACATCCCGTAATCCTTAATGGCGAGAGTGAATCAGGTCCGAGCAGGAGGCAGCAAAAAAAACACAAAAACGCTTCTCTAGAGTCTCTACGCTACACGTATTGCATTCGGGTGTTGGTTAGAAACAACTTAGAAAGCACGTGTCGCGCAGGACAAAGTACGAACACGACCTGGCGTTCACACTTTAATTCAGTGCCTGACAAAGCTGTGGATGAATCTGTTTGTGCCAGATGTTCACAGATGTTCTGGTCCAGAGTGACCTACTGATTTGTGGTCTCTAACAGCAGTGGTAACTTGGAGGTGCTGGGATTTGAACTCATCACCTTCTGATCTGAAGTCTCTCTATATACCTGAAGTTTTTGTATATATGTGTATACACGCACACACACACACACACACACACACACACACACACACTTTGGGACACCTGACTTTCCCAGCCATGTGTGGTTTTTTTACAAACTCATCACAAAGCTGAAGGTACATTTTTTTTGTTGTTGTTGTTTTTACATTTTTTAATAAATTTGTAAAGATTTCAAACAAACTTCTTTCACGTTGCCGATTTGTTTTTCCCTAATAGTTAAGGAGGGGAAAAAACTCCTAGACTTTTTTAAGAAAAGAAATAGGACTCAAGATATTGAATTTTTTCCTAAAATATCTTCATATATTCTTATATAACACGTGATCAACATCACGTCCATGTACCACAAGCAGAGTTTTTTTTTTTTTTTTTTTTTTTGTCATATCACCCGCAGCATGGGGCCGTATCTGATTCACGTGAACACACAATAACACAAAGAACTTATCTCGTCTGTTCTCCGTGCAGGGCGTGAAACCCAGCAGCTTTGATAAGGTGGCCATACCTGAGGTGAAGGAGATCATCGAAGGCTGCATTCGACAGAACAAAGATGAAAGGTAAGACAGTGTTTTCTTTTCGAGGTTGAAACTAATGTGGGAGGGGGAAAGCAGCGGTAATTAGCAGGGGTGTGTTGGGTCGGAGTGCGTGACACCACTCGCACCATATGTGTTTACAGGTTTGGATCGAGACCAAGTAGAAAACTCCTAGTATACTTACTTTGAAGTACTTTGATGTTTTTTTTTGCTTGGAGCCATGACTGTTTTACACTTTACAAAACCTCCAAACGTTCCGATACTCAGAGACAAACGAACTGAAAAAGGTGGTTTGGGTATTCAGGGTAGTCTTGTTGGAATTTACAATGGAAATGTTTCCATTAAATTAAAATTAAATGTGTATATATAATTATTCCTTGAATTCATTTTTTTTTACAGCAATAACTATAATTATACAATTCAGAGTACAGTTTTTGCATAAGCATTAAACAAATCAGGCCTGAGCATCATGTGTGCTTTTTAAACATATTTAGTCCCCGTTTGCGATTGTAATAATCTTCTGGTTAGATGTTCTACCTGATTTTGGAGATACCAATGGTCAGATACGAGTTAATGATTTGGCACGAGCGTAAGTTTGCACACCCTTATTTCCAGACGATGAACTGATTTGTGCTGATATTATACGATTGCTGAAACGATGCTTCAAAGTGAACCTGGATGAGGGTCCTTATGAGTTTGCTTCATTTCAGGGTTTCTTGAGTAAGTTTTTCCCCTCATTTCTATCTTGCTCATCAGGGATAAACTTAAAGGTGCTATGGAAAATTCCACGGCTTTTAGCAGACGTCCTCATCCGAAATGACTTACAGCTAAGCATTTGAGGATTAGGGGGCCTTGCTCAAGGGCCCAGCAGTGACAACTCCCAGTGGTGCTGGGATTTAAACTTGTGACCTTCCGATCCAAAGGCTTAACCACCGAGCCCTTATGCCTCCTTCCTAAAATAATTAGCTAAGCGTAAGTTGCTTTATAATAAGTAATATATAAGACCGTGTGCCAAATCTGGCAAATGTAAATATATCAAATAAAATAAGGGAAAGATGTAAACCTAATCGCCGACTTGAACTCGGATGCTAAATCGCTTCGTCTGATTTCGCATTCGAAATTTTACGCATTTATTGTGCTGAAGACGAGGAGCTTTGGACATTTCTTTCTAATTTAAATACGACATTTCTTTTTCAGAATTATTTGTATTTGTTTTAATCCATAGTTATTTTCCATACTTTCATCTTCACATGTCCTTCATATGTTCAATATGTATCTTCAGTAAAAGCGGTGCTCTCTCACGTCATCTCTGTTTTCTTCTCTCCGCCTCGCAGATACGCTATCAAAGTCCTGCTGAACCATGCCTTCTTCCAAGAGGAGACGGGCGTGCGAGTGGAACTGGCCGAGGAAGACGACGGGGAAATGATCGCAATCAAGCTCTGGCTGCGCATCGAAGACGCCAAAAAACTGAAAGGCAAATATAAAGACAACGAAGCTATCGAGTTCTCCTTCGATCTCCATAAGGATGTTCCTGAAGATGTGGCCCAAGAAATGGTAAGTTCCTCAAAAGTTTCAGGAGATTCACACGCCATGATTTCGAACTCTGTATAACGTTTCGACGCGCCCCCCAGGTTGAGTCTGGATACGTGTGCGACGCCGACCACAAGACCATGGCCAAGGCCATCAAAGACCGCGTGTCGCTGATCTGCCGTAAACGTGAACAGATCAAGTTAGTGCGCGAGGAGCAGGAGAAGCGCAAACAGGAAGCCGATCAACAGCAGCAGCAGCTGAGCGAGTCCCAAAAGACCTTGTATTTCGGACATCCAGGAACACCAGGAGCCACCCAGACTCCGTGCAGCCTCCAGCCACCCACTCCCGGGCCTGGACAGCTTGAACCAGAGGAGTGTGAAGCAGACCAGCACCAACCTCTCCAGTACCAGCCAGGTGCTATCTCCTGTATGTTCTCATATGGGTTTATAAATGATTATACCCTCTGACATTTCTGGAACTATATAAAGTAGTTACTGTGGACATCCATAGTGACATCATTAATATTTATATAGCTGATATACACTATACGGACAAAAGTATTGGGACACCAGATTTTTTTTGGACACATGTGGTTCTTCTCCATATAGAGCCCAGATTCGTACATAACGTTTTTCTTTCTCCGCAGCTGAAAGTACGGTGGACAGCGGACAGGGTTCATCCGTGTTCTCCGAGACACCGCCGAGTCAACTCATCATGTCCTATAGCTCTCCTTCAGCGTCTCATCAGACCCCACAGCAGCACCACGTATTCCCCCCCCAGCCCATGGTAAGTCCTACACTCACAGAAGCAGCAGAGCAGCTAGGTGTAGAGAAGATAGGACTTTTATCTCCTGTCAGGATCACGGATTCGATTTGGCTCACGCGTTAACACCCCGAATCTCTTATTTATTCTTCAGTTTAAATATATATGGACGAAGGTTTGTGGACACCTGACTTAGATTCCTGTCGGGTTATTTTTTAACGTCCCATTCCACATTAAGTCCCCATTTCTTGTAACAGTAACCTCCACTGGTAATTCTGAGATGATGTTCCACTAGATTTGTAGAGTTTTCCAGTTCATATTCAGTAGGGTTGAGGTCAGGGCTCTACAGCCCTACAGGAGATCTTCCACCCTGACCCAAATAAAGCACATCTTCACGGAGGGCGGCTTTGTTCACAGGCGCATTGTCGTGTCCTGGAACGTTGTTGGATCTCATTTTCAAAGGCATTTTATTATAAGTTAAAAAAGTCAGGTGTTCATAAAACTTTTGTCCATTTAGCGTTTTTTTGTTTCTTCGTGATGATGAAACGCTGGACGTTCTCCTGGAAGTTAAAGAGGAGGACGATGAGAGAAA